>NW_020955571.1:93565-95849 GCF_003031625.1 Empidonax traillii
TTGTACTTAGTTATTTCATTTGAATATATTATTTTAGCAGTTTTCTCCTTGGGGTTTAAAGGCCTCTCTTCTTTCTGGAGAACTCTGAAAAACTTACCTTTCAAATGAATATCATGCAATCACCCTTTATGACAAGGGAAAGGGACTTTCACAGTTAATAATGAAACACAAAATCTGATGAGCCATGTGCCTAGGATATACGAGAAGCACTGAGTAGAGCAGGAAGCAAACTGCCTGCAACACTGCAGACTAACCTTTATTCATTTTACCATGTCAGCATTAATTTTTAAATTGACTTTTCTTGGCAGTTTTATTTTCCTATTCTACCTTCTGTCATTTAGGTCAGGAATATTTATTCAGCTTATCATGTTCTGGACATCTAAGGATTTATTCACAGTTCTGGCACAGATGTCTTGGATATGCAGTATAGCTATGGGATATGAGCTGGGCCAGAGCAAAGGTTTGGTGTAGATAAATGTCTTATTCACAGCCTGGTCAACAGTGGATGCCTAGGAGTATACAAAGGTCTTTCCTGATGTTCTCTTGTAGCCTTCAGACTTTGAAGTTCAGGATCCTACAGGGTGGATTGTTCCTTCCATAGTTTTGTCTAGTGCTTGGTTTGGTCAGGTAAGTTTTGCACAAATCAGAAAAAAAACCCTGGTCGGCAGCCCAGATTTTGCCCGGGGACTATATCAAGAACCTCACTGGTTTTAAATTTGTCATCTGCTTATCTTACTTGATATCTTCCAGTTCCTGAACAGTAGTCAGTAAGAAATCATGAATTAGGTGTGTAATCCACCTCCTCCACATATTCATAGCTTCATAAAGCTTTATTGCATCATTCACAGACTATTGGTTACAGGCAAGTCACTTCAATTCTCCATTCTCCTATATCTCACCCTGAAGCAAAAATAATGGGAGCTCTCATTTTCAGAGAATACTCATCAGTGCATGCTAAAGAAGCCACTGTAATAAAGTTAGAATAATAACTATGTTTATGGCAATGGATTGCTACTAAATATAACTGAGTGAAAATAGAAGCATCTCAGACCCTATTGCACCTGTACTGGGAGTGACAGACCAGGGTGGGCTCTTCTGTACGGGCCACTTATTTTCCAGCTGCTTTGGTGAGGTATTGGCAAGAGAGTGGGAAAGGGGCTGGTCACAGAAATGCAATTGCTGTACTGTGGAACAGTATGGATTCCTGTATTTGGATTCCTGCAGTGCTAACCGTTTTTGAAAGGGAAGCCTTGTCAAAGGACAAAACCTGTGCTAGGCATTGGTGAGGCTGCACCTCAAATCCTGTGTTGAGTTTTGGGCCCTTCACTACAAGACATTGAGGTGCTGCAGCATGTCCAGAGAAGTGTAACAATGCTGGTGAAGGGTCTAGAGCATAAGTCTTATGAGCAGCAGCTGAGGGAGCTGAGGTTGTTTAGTCTGGAAAAAAGGAGGCTTGAGGGAGACCTTATAGTGATAAGTCTCTATGACTACCCGAAAGGAGGGAGAGATAGGAGTTACTTCTCCTGAGTGAAAGGATGAGAGGAAATGGTCTCAACTTGTACCAGGTGAGGTTTAGATTGGATATGAGGAAAAATTTCTTCACTGAAAGGGTTGTCAGTCATGGGAACTGGCTGCCCAGGAAAGAGGTGAAATCACCATCCCTGGAAGTGTTCAAAAAATGTGTGGACATGGCATTTAGGGACACGGTTCAGTGGTGAACACAGGAGTGCTCGGTTAACAGTTGGACTCGACCTTAAAGCACTTTTCCATCCTAAACAATTCCATGATTCTATGGCAGTATATTTATCCTGCAAACACACAACCTGAGGCATTTCTAATCAGAAGAGAGAGTACTGTGAGAGTAAGGTTGAGCTTTAAAAAAATGCACTGAGTACTGTGTTGGCAATTTTAGGTATCAAGTAAGTGAAGTTTGGAGGCTATCACTTTTTTCAGATATTGCCTACTCCTGCTGTTATTACTTGAGTTTTTTTCCCTCTGTATTCAGTTGAAACCAGATGGTAACTGACTTTGCTTCAGTCACACATAAGCACGGCTCTGTCTGCCTGATAGTGAGGGTTGAGTGGCTGATTGATGCCCAGAATCGCAAGATACCAGTAGGGTAGAAAGGGAGGAATTTCAGTACAGCAACTTGAACAAACAAATATTTAAATCTTAAGAGAGTATGCTCTGAGATAAGCCTGGGTTAGCAAAGGCTAGGACAAAAAGGATTTAGTTGAACAGATTCCTGAACCACGCAAAAAACCTTAAAATGAACAATCAAACA
>NW_020955571.1:96025-173052 GCF_003031625.1 Empidonax traillii
AAGATACCAGTAGGGTAGAAAGGGAGGAATTTCAGTACAGCAACTTGAACAAACAAATATTTAAATCTTAAGAGAGTATGCTCTGAGATAAGCCTGGGTTAGCAAAGGCTAGGACAAAAAGGATTTAGTTGAACAGATTCCTGAACCACGCAAAAAACCTTAAAATGAACAATCAAACAAAAACCCTTGTAGCAAAATTAAATTAATTTCCTTTGTAAAAATTAATTTCTTGCTTAAATTCAGTCTGGTTTATTCTCTGCATAATTATGTAAGATGTAAGTGCATGACATAAAGCTCACAATTTTCAAATGCCTTGAAAACACTGCTTTTAATGTGATACTACTATTGCTGACTCTGTCCTGATACAACTCTGCTGGAAATACTTTTTCCTCCTTTGTAACAAAAAGAAACTATCTTGTTCTCATTTAACTCCTGCACAAAACTCAACAGACCTCAGTAAAGTATATTTGTTCTTGGAATGGCTACATTTTCTTCCTTATTTAATACTGGGGGAGGGTGGTGGTGGTGTGTGTAGAAAGGATGTTACAGGGCTTGAGTACATTATCTGTGGCTCACTGGCACTCTGGAAGTGAAGCTGTTGGGTGCACAGAGCTATTAAGTGCCCCGAGTCATTAATTTGAAGGCATGTGTTTTTCATTTCCAAGAAGTCATTCTGAGTGTATCAGCTATTTTGTACAGCTGTAAGTTAAATGTTAACATGTTTGATATAAGTGGCAGTTGTCCAGACACTTGATAAGAATGCTGGTGAAACCTGAAAACTTAGATAAATCAAGCTATTCCTTCTGCAGGGAACTAGTCCTCTGTTAAAGCAAATCCCATCTCACAGTGGTGGGTGACACTTCATTTTGATCTGCGTGTTTGAAGCCTTGCTGTGAAACCTTCCTGTAACATCCACACATTTATTCATGGGTAGTATACACCCACTTGTTTTTGTGCCAGCATCTTGCATAGCCAGCTGTGTTCTATTTTGAGTATTATTTTCTGATATGCACAGATTAAGTGGGTAATCTAAGAGCACAAGGACCATTGAATTGCACTCCCATGACAATAATTTGCAAATTTCTCTTCAGATTTCTTCACCTTCTTACAGTGTAAACAAGAATCAAATACTGAAAAAAATAACCTAAAACTCTACTAGAACAAGTGCAGCTACCTTCTGGGTAGTGAAGGGAAAGGAGAAAAGAGAGTCCATTATTTGAACAGCAGGCAAGTACATAATGTGACAGAAATGATGATAGTTTTAGGGAGATATTAAAACAGTATCTTTGTGTTACTACAAGATAGGGCTCTAATTGCTAAATTAAATGACACTAATTAAAAATACTAAGTCATTATCATAACTCCAGAATTATTTTTAGTGGCTTCAGAAACAGAAATACTTTAGGGATAAAAACATCAGCAAAAAAAAAAGGAAAAAAACCCCACCTCAATACACAATACAAGCTGAGTAGGTCAAACATTCAAAATAAAAAGTAAGTTTCAACGTTTTATTACAAAAAAGATTTTGCTTTTAGGTAATGGTAATTTTACTGTAATGCAGTAATGAATCAAATTTAGAAGGCCTCATACTCTTGCTACATTATTTCAATTTGCTGAGGGTGTTCCAAACTCTGCCATGGTTGGATTAATGTGATTTTCACGAGGTATGTTATAGGAGATATAAGCGGTATAATATTTGGAAATGGTCTTTCATATAGTTAATTTATCATGCTTCAGGGACTTTGTGTCATGAGGAATTCCATTCTGATTGAGTAGGCCACTGTAATAGCAATTTGACATCCTTACACTGTCACTCATAACAGCAATTCAAATGTGTTCTTGTCTTAGAGCTGCTGTCTTGATATGAAACTGGGAATAGAAATTGCAGAGCACCACTAAATCTTGGGCATCATGAATACCATAAGGCAGAAAGGACACTTCACTCTGAAAAAAAACCATAGTGACAACTATGTGAAAAGAGTAATTCATCAGCTGTCCCATCCAGGGATGCTTTGACAAAAACTTCACAAGTATGTATTTTCACATAGTAACCACTGTTCCCTTACAAAAGTCTCACAGTCACTTCTAATAGCTGCTTTGTGACTTTCTAAAAACATCTTTGCAATGGGCTTTTGTAAGAAAAATAACACCAGATTGGCAAGACGAATGTGAGAGAAATGGCACAATATTGAAGTTGAAATAATGCTAAAAAAATCATATTATCAATTTCAAAATTTGGATAACTAAAACAATTTTTTTTAAAGTTCACAGCAAACTTCTGCCCATTGTTACTTCTGCCAGTATGCTATGTTCACTTGTAACAAGGAAACAATAGAAAAATCTCCATTCAGTGTACAAAAAAAAAAAAATCTTAGACAATGTATCTGGAGCTCAGAGCAAGGTTTGTCTTCCTTTAAGAGCCTAATTGATCAGCTGAATTCTTTCTTGTGCTCCACTGAGTTGATGAGGGGCTTAGGATGCATCTGTGACACCATACAGCTCTCCAGGACATCCATATGGCAGATGCGGCAAGAGATTTAGACATACTCATGTCCTGCAGGGTAGAAGACTGGAGGCCAAATGGAGTATCTGACATTTTGTTCAAAGGTCTTAACAAAGGCATCTAATGTCACTCACAACCTCCAGAGCCCCTGAGACATCCATATGGGATTGGCAGATACAGTATCTACAAGAGACCTGTGTTCTTTTACACCAATTTGTGGAGAAAGGATACCCTACAGCATCTAAAATGTCACTGGCAGTTTAGGCTGATCACAGAGCATACTGTAATACTTTTTCATAGTAATCCAATGGCAGACATATAATTTATAATAAATATTTAGCATGGATAGTTTAGGTATGTTTTTCTCACAGAATATATATGAGCAGATTTGGCTTTATTTGAACCTATCCATTATTTAAAATTGTCAACATTTTTTTTATTGTTACAGTTTTTATACTCTGTGTATTGACTGCACTTAGTTGTCTGAACATTATTAATATTTGATGTTCCAGTTCTGTTTACTGGGGAGAAATGGCACAGGGGAGAAATGGAGCAGGGCAGAAATGTATATATCTTAGGTTAGAGTCTTGCACTTCAGTGTTGCTGGCACTTCTCTAGGCTTTTCCTGGCAATAATGTCACATTTAGGTGAAACAGGGTTTATAAATTCTGTAATTGAGGTAGTGAAAAACTTCTCTAATTGGTTGTTTATTGGGTTTGAGGGTAAAATATTTGTTTTACTCTTGTAAATCCCACAGTTGTAACTTACCCATTGCTGAGGGCAGGTGAATGTTTAGCTAAGCAATGAAGACGTCAGCCACCTCTCCAGATCACTGTCTCTCTCCATCTGGAAGGCTGCCTTGAGATGACCACCCTGTGGCACCCTCTGCAATCTGGTGTTGCCTTATGCCGTGGTAAGAGAGGAAATCAGCTACATTGCAAGAAAACATTTGAGTCACACATGGAAAGGGAGCTGAAAAGGAGCAACACTGTTTAATGTTCAAAGATGCAGAAGGATTGATAATCCTTAAATTGCAATCTCAGTAGGAGGAAATCAATCCACTTGCTAAACACAGAAAACAGACTGAAACAAATCTGCCCCCAAACCTCTTTGCTTTACCTAATGGCTTAAACAGTAAAACTCATGATGTTAGCAAAAACCTCCAATATGAACATTGTCATCTTACATTTGGGAGGTTATCTGGGCATTTTAGAGAATTTTTGAAGCTTTTCCTGTTTGCTGACATCCCTATGGGTCGTGAGAAGCAAGATAAGAATATGTCAGATTAAATTAAGTTTTCTGTCCAAATAATCACTGGCACCTGTGAGCTTTCTAGTGGTGGAGTACCGGCATCAGTATGGAGAAATATAGCTTACATTTGAGCTGCAGAAGGAATTATATTTTCTTCTATAGTTGATTTCTTAATGACATTTATATTACTGGTAGGACCAGTCTAACTTGGTAGGAAAGAAATTGATTGGGTCTTGTCTAGAAACACTATAAGTTAGTCCATGACTAGCACAGCAGAGGCTTAACTAAGTGCTCATGAAGTTCACTATAAAAAAAGAGAGATGACAACACACACCGTGGGTTTGATCAGGAGAATAACCCAGCATGATGGATAGCACATTGGATTTTCTTCCCTAATTAGTATGGTAAGGTGGCAAATCTGTTGAATTGCAGTGTTCACTGGCTTCATCAGACTTCAAGATTAATTGCTATGCAATCAGTGTGCCAGTGAGCAGAGGTGCAAGATATGAAGGGCTGGTTCTCAAGGGGATTCAATGCTTGGGTCTTCTTCCCATTTATACTAACAGCTGCCAACTCAGAAGGTCGTAGTACACAAAACTGAGCAGTTTAAAGGACAGAACAACAACTGTGATGAAAGAAGAGCTACCTGAGTAATGGAAACTGTCAGCTATTGTCTCGAAAGGATAACACAGATGCCTTTGAAGAGTGCTGCTTGAAATGTCAGTAACTAGATGTCTTTTTTTTTCCAGGTGTACTACCATAGACTGCAATGACTCCTCCTCAATCAGCAAAATGCAGCTTATTACAAAACCAGGATGGTAATGCTTAGAAAGACAAAAAATCATTAAACACTCTCTGAACATGGATATAAATTTAAAGCTATTCTAGAACAATGCTGCTCATGCAAAACAGCTTAACTTTTCAGTGTGAGACTGCCAAACAGCAAGATTTAACAGGAGGAAAGCTGAAATGCATGACAGTTTATAAGAAGAGAAACTAAAATTATTATCATGGGAATAGCTGCAAAACACGCAAATCTGAAAATTTGTTCAAAAAGCACAAGTAGTAATCTGTCACTGAGAACAGAGCTGCCTAGGGACAGAATTTTTCAGATGTGGATCAGAATAGGAGCAACACAAAGATCATTTTCAATTCACATAAATATTCTAAGCCAAATTATTTTAGGATTGTTTCGTGCCTTCTTTTATCCAGTTTCTAATGATGGGATAATTCATGGAATGGAATCATTGGAATCAGAAAAGATTGTTGAGAGGAACTATCGTAAAATTAAACAATGACCAAAGAAATTACATGTTTAGGTGAACAACTTCAAAGAATCCCAGAAAACCATATGTTGGGAAGACTACTGGGATTAGGAAGGCTGGATTTTTCCTTGCTTTGTCAGGGTTTGGAATTAAGCAGCAGGTATGGAAAAATATTTCCTTCATAAAATAAAGGGATATTAGGACTGGTTTACATAGGCTGGACAGGTGACACTGCAAGCTCTACAGTGTGGCTGGAGGCCAGAGAGGCTTTGAGAAAACAAGGTTTGAGAAAAATAGTGTGTAGCTGCTGCTGTTTTAATCCCTTCTTTATGGTACCAGCTACAGACTTGCCAAAAAAAGAGACTTATTATAAGGAGAATAAATGGAAGTTTGCTATTGATTGCATTGTGGATGACTTTGATTTCAAAAGGTCATCATATTACACCTTTTTCATTTATTTAGAAGACTTCAGTAACTATGCCCCCACCCAAGGAAAGAGAGATGCATTTTTTAGTGCATTTCATTCTCTCCTGTGGCCTTGTAACAATACCAGCCAGGTCTTGCTATGTCCCTGTGAACCTGACAGCTTTATACATCCTGGGGATTCACTGTCAGACAGAGGTAGCAGGAAAACCAAGGGAAAAAGAGTTATAATAGGCCTTCTATTCCTTCCTCTCACCAACCCACTCAATCAGTTTAGAAATTCTAGAAAGAGTTCATTTCAGCTTCAGCTCAACATACTCATTTTCACTCTAGCCTCAAACCAGAGACTATTACAACAATGCTTTGCACTCTATTTATAACACCACACTTTCAGACATCATCCCTGGCCTCTGAAGTGACAGGTCTAGTGGCATAATGCAGTGGAGGTGATTGGAATCTGGCTGGGAGTTTTTGTCCAAAAATACTTTCCAAACTAAATCAGCATTATTCCGACAGGTTGAGCCTAGTAATAAAGCATAGCTTCATCTTCTCAGTAGTGGTAGTAAGCTGGGAGCACAGGTAGGAAAAATTGGACTCTTGGAGCCAAAAAAATTTCCCAGTTACAATTTTTATCGCCTGTTAGATGAATCAAAATAAAACTGATGTGACATCAAAGATTAAAGCTCTTATTAGATACATGAACTTTATCTGTGCAGCTAGGGGAAGAATTTGCAAGTTATGTCTTAAAAACATGAGGTTATACTAAATAGGCTTTTATTTTTTTTTCCTTGGGACAAACCTAAACAGAGTAAGGGATCTACAGCTGGGCCAAAATTCTCAGATGAACATCACATGCCTTTCATCTACCAATGGATGAAAAAAAAGTTGAACTTGGGGATTTTGGAACATTTCAGGATATCTCATGATATTAAATAAAATTTATATGTTTAGTCTTGAAAATGCAAAAAATATTAATTTTAATATTCTTTAGTTATAAATTATTTTTTCATTTTAAAATGACTGCTTGGTTTAAAAAATTTATCTCAATTTTCCTCTTTAAAATACAAAAAATTATTTAATGTCTCTGAAACTAGAATAAACTAAAGTTTTGCGCACAGAACCAAAATAAATTCATGGGTTTTTTTTTAAAACCAAAATCATTCAGCTTTGGTTTAAAGAAATTTTCTTTTTCCCAGTGACAGGAGGCAAGTAGATAGGTAGTAAATACGTCTTATTTCCTGTTAACTGGCTTGCATTTGAGAATGACTTCAAAATATGTAATTTCTTTGCTTATGCTTAAAATTGTTGGGGATTTTTTATTTTTTTTCCTGTCATTCTATGAGAGAGCACATATTAAGATACAGTTCCTTGCATTAGATTTTGAAACATAGGGACCATCATAGAGGGATTCTGATTAGCACCAGAGATTACAGGAGCACTTTCTGTTTGAGTATGTAAATGGTTAATGGAAAGCCAGTAGAGGGCACTCAAGAATGTGCGACATTGATCATACCTAAGAAGTGGAACCTTTGTTGTGCTGTGCAAATGGCTTCCTCAGCCTTCTCTGCGCAGGAGATCTTAAAACCCGGGATCAAAAAGAAGATGAAGGAAACATGGCACTTTGGATTTCACTGTTAGGCCTGTTCTTTGTGAAATATGCAAGTCTGAATTTTGTATGTCTGACTAAAATAATTGGAGCCTCACAGATACTTCTAATCCAGAAGTTCTGGTTGGTAGAGAACATATATGGGGGGTTTATCTGGTAATTCTGATATCAAAGAAGGAAGAATGAAAGAAAATGAAGTGTATATGGTTTAGCAAGGGAAAGTTTAAGCAGCCGATATACTGCTTTGTACCATGAGGCAGTGTACCACAAACCTTTCTAGCACTAACACAGAAACAAAAGGGATTTATTCTATTTACATAGGAAAAAACATATATCCTAGAACAGTTTCAGATGGAAGGGACCTCTCTGTTCAGTTGTCAAAATCACTACCACCCCTTCTAAGAATATTTCCTTCTCTCTAGTCAGAGTTTCCTTTGCTACAGGAACCTCTTGTATGTTCACAGACACCTCTGAGATGAGTCTGGGTCTGCATGGGACTGGAAACATACAAAGCAGCAAAGAGCAGTGCAAATAGGAGAGGGTTTTGAGATGCTCTGAAAATAGTGACATTTTCTATTCAGAGTATTTAAACTGACCTAAACTGAGCATCTTTCTATTCTTTAATCTAGATATTTTTCTGTTTTGACAAGTGTTATAGAGTCCTAGATTTGTTTAAGCTGGAAAAGACCTCCAAGATCATTGAGTCCAGGCATTTATTTATTTCCCTGTTTTCTTCCTATCACTAATTCCTACTGACTTCTAAGATTCTCAGGTTTGATTGGTGTGTTTTGGGATACGACTGTGGCTAAGGCAGACTCTTCTTCCTGTAAAAGATTACCTAGTATACTGGAATATATACCTTTCCTAGATATCCTTTCCTTCCAGATATAGCACAGAAGAAAGGAAGGAGCAAGTTTGCTTCTGCCAATACCAGTAGCAGCTCTTGGGGAATGGTTCTCCACATCAGCTTCTTTGCAGCAAGCCTTGCCGAGTGGAGCACAGGTGGTATCAAAAAGGCCTCCCAGCATGTTGATAAAAGCAGTTTTATGTACTCATATGAACTGAAAGAAAGATGTAAAATCCTGACAGATTTTTATAGAACAGCACAAGTCCATGCAGCCCTCTGCACATCTTTTTTTGTCTTTCTTTGGGTGTGTTAAAAATACTGAATGAGAAAAACTTTTCTTGTATTCCTCTGATTTCTTCCCTGGTTTTTCTGGTAGCCCTCTTGCCCCTGGCCACCTCAAACCTATCAGATATCAGAGTGATGCACTAATATTAGGAGCCTTCATACCAATGGGATCTTACCAGCTTGGTCCCATCCTGAGCCAGCTCTGCTAGCTCCTCACAGAGCTTTGCAAAACAGATGTAAAAGATGTAAAACATGGGTCTTGGTTTAAAGCCATAGTTTTTTTGACAACTGGACTGATTTTTGGAAAGAGCACAGTCTTTTGAAAGGCCCAATACTGTAACTATAGCTATATTAAGTATGTTATTTTAGTCAAAAAAAAAAAGATGAGAGCTTGAAAATAAAACACTGCAATATAATATGAAACAGTATCAGGGCACTATTTAATACTAGAAACTTTAAGAAAGTATCAAAGCCTAAAATGAACTTCTTGCAGAACAAAACTGTGAAAGAAGCACAAAATTTAATTTTGTACTTAAACAGATCTAAACCCCTTGCATATAACAGCCAGATTTTGTTTCCACAATGTCACATCATTTTTACAAATGATTCATCCAATTTTTCAGAGAAAACTTTTTTTACTGCGCCACTCATCACTAGTTTTTTAACTTTTTCCAGTGATACAAAAATTAATTCTCACATGGACTACTAGTGTTAAGAGTACACCATTATCTAAGTATCTAGGGGATCTAAAGAAATGTAACCAGTGTGAAAACAGTTGAGAATTTGATAGAATGAGGGCATACATGAGGGCTGAAAAATATCATGAAGATTTTTTTTTATATCTACAAAATTTCCAAATTAAATTCTATTAAAAAAAAAAAAAAAAAATGATGTGAACGACAACAGAGAGGCTGTTCATCTTACTGACTTAGGTCAACTTAACATACGACACTCAGCACCCTATTCCTAATAGAACAAACACTCTTTGCAAAAGTGTCTAAGGCTTTCAGAAACTTAAATTTAATTAGAAATCAAATATTTTCCCCAAAATTTATGTTTTTCTTAACCTGAAGAGTAATTGCATTATAGGAAAAAATTTTCCAAAATGAGAAAATGTAAAATTAATTGGACTAAGGCCAATCAAAAGGTAAATCTAGAAAATGAGGGAACAGAGAAATGCACATGCATTAATTTACACAGGTTCCATCACCTCCTAGCTCCTGTAATTTGAAAATTCATCAACACACTTCTGCTGTGGCGTGTACTCACTATCACCCAGCAAACTGGTAGGTTGCTTAGCATGAACTTTTAACCTCAGCTGAGAGGCAGCCATTCCAGATGTTTATTCCAGTTTTCTGGATTTTACAATCCTTTCATTGAAAAAAAAAAAAAAAGCTACAAAAAACCCCACAAAAACCAAAACAACAACAACAACAACAACACAAAAAACCCAAACAAACAAACAAACAAAGAAAAGAAAACAAAAAAAAGAAAACAAAAAAACCCCTCCTAAAAATGGAGGGAATAAGAAACCCAAACAATTTGAACTGCTTGATATTGGCCTCAGATATAGTTCCATTCCAAGACACACTGGGGAACAGAACACAAAGATGCTGTACATAAATGTTCCCAAAGAGCAAGAACTATATATTAAAGATTTTTATTAAATGATGTTTTAAAGAGTCCCTAGGTGCATACAAGCTTTTATTGTTTCATAAGTTCAAACAGCACATTTATAGGAGAATGAAGCTGTAACATGCCATGTGTCAATAATTAAAAAAACGAAAACTTGTAAAAATTAACAGACAGAAAATAATAAGTAGCTATATGTCAAGAGAGGCATTATTAAAACAAGAAAGAACTGTACTGCCTGCATATGGTGGACATTACAAAGCAAGAAAGCAAGAGGCATTATGCTGTTTGAGCAGCTTACACCTTTATGCACTCCTTAGCCTCAAAGTGTCAGTTGAGGCATTGATTAGCCTCCAAGATCAATGGAGATACCACTGTTACTCTCCCAAAGTCTTGCTCATTATTATTTGCTTTTAGAATATTTTAAAGGGCATTCTTAAGTGTTGCAAGGTATCAATACAATAGTTGACAACAGCTCAGCTTCTTGCCGACACAAGAGATCATATCACCCAAGACTAGCTATGATGCATATTCAATACAATTGCTAATCCCTCCTCCAGAAGCCATCATAGAAGATGTTATAATAAAGCACAATAGACTTACAGAGAGACAGAAAGACAATGTGATCTTCTGATTGTTTTTTTCTGCAACTTGTTCTACATAAGCGGAATCTGATTCCACAGTACTTAAAATTCCAATTTGTCTCCATACCTGTGACCTCAAAGAAACATTTGAAATATGGAGCGAAAATTTAATGCATTATTTTTTTTCTTACAATAATCACACTGCAGACGCTGCTAGGCTGTTCACAACTTGGTGTTCAGGTTTTAATCAGGAGTATGAAAATTCATGCAGCAAATACTCTTGTTTGCCTATTTCTTAAAGGAAGGATTCCACGGTGGCAAGGTCAAACGTGATCACTGAAGGTTGCCATGGCAACTGTATATTGATTCATTAAATGTCAGTTTGTTCTGAAGCCTCTCCAAAGCAGGATATTGTCATACCATAATTGTGTTTCTCTGCTCTTCGACCTTAGTATTTTGTGCCACAGCTAACTGATTCTGAATGCAAAGAAAACCAATGCACACTCATGTGTCAGTTATGCAAGGATAAAAGGAAAAAGGGAAGGGGATGAAGACCAGAACAAAATCAAAAATAACTAAGAAAGGCTGAAGGATGCACAATGCACACATCAGAGAGGAGAAGAGAGAAAGAGGTAAAAAGATGTTCTGATTTTGACTATGGTGCACTGAGTCAATAAATTCACTTTAGGAAGGTTTGAGATTAAATGTGCTCATTCCTGATCTGAGCTGAAACCAGTGTTGCCAGGATATGGGTGAATTCATAATCCCCAAAGCTGGTTATGGGAAGCGTGAGACAAATTGCTATAGGCTAAAGGAATAAGTGTATAGAATCATAGACTAATAGAATATAGACTCACTGACCACTGCCTTGCCACCCTCACAGTAAAAAATTTCTTCCTAATGTCTAATCTAAACCTCCTCTCTTTCATCTTAAGGTTGTTGCCCCTTGTCCAACCACTATATGCCCTTGTGAAAAGTCCCTCTCCATCTTTCTCATAGGGTCCTTTAGGTACTTCAATGCTGCTGTGAAATTTCTCTGGAGTTTTTTTTTTCTCCAAGTTGAACAATTCCAAGTCTCTCAGTATTGTTATCCTGACCTCTTTGTTTATGCAGCATTGGAAGAACTGTGGACTAAGCATTGATTATAGCTGTAGATGATCCCTGTTGCACACATCCACAGATATTTCTAAATGCAACAGTGCATCCCTGAGGAGGTGTGGAGGAGTACCCTGCCTCTCCACAATGGAAGAGGAGCACCTGGTCCAAACTGGACTGGCCAAGGGAGGTCTGTCTCTGCCTCTGTACAACTCTCTTTATATCTGGTGAAATGTGAACACTACTGAGGAGCAGGTGAGCTGTTAGCCTGTCCATGAGAGCAAGAACCATGAGATCTTGTGTTTGCTTTGCTTACTCTATGCCCTCTTCACATCAGAGTGGCATGACCTTTTCAAGCACAAAGAGGAACGTGGAGCCAGTACTTCCCTGATTTATCGATGCTGCCACTCAAATGCCTTCCCTTCCTATTTCCTGTGGCACCAGAACTTCCCAGCTGAAAATGCCACAGGCCTTGGTAGAGTGCACAGGATGGACCTCACCCAAAAGCCATTCTCTGAACTCCTCCAGTTGAGGTATATGAGACTGTTTCCAGCAGGCCCTGGGTGAGATCATAGCTTGTAAATGGTGTTGGGGGCAACACTCAGATCACACCTCCCACATCCCTCACTGCCACTTGGAAAAATGGAACGTGTCTTCTTACCACAAAGTGTCTTCCTTGCTGGTGCCTTGTTTGGGTTATAGGGGCTCCAGGAATGTGTGTGGAGCAGTGGTGATTTGACTTAAGAACACCAGTAATAACAGAGCCCAAGCTTTGTCAATGTGGCAAAACTCTGCAAAAAGCACAAGCACTTCACAGAATCAGAGAATAAATACAGTATTGACCATGGTGGTGAATTTAAGTCAGCTCTCCCCACAGTCATTCATCACTCTTGTCTGGTATCTTACGCATGCTGCTGTACAAAATAGTTTGTAACTTTATTACTGCTCACAAAACACTGTCATTGAAAGGATCAAGGAACATGTTTATGTGAAAAAGTAGAAATGAGATTTAGGGATTACAGACACTTATCTCAGAGTACCAGCATTCAAGTTATGTATGAGAAACATTTCAGCAACATTTTAAAAGTGGAGTTTATCATTACTTTTTTTTTTTCCCAGAACACTAACCCAGCAATTAGCATAGGTTAAGAAGGGGTCCAAAGGACCTTCAGAAAGATCTTGTCTCAATAGCGCTAACTCCAGGATGTAATTCATTCAGGGTGCTAATACCTAATATCATTATAATAATAATATCATCTGGGTGTTAATACCTAATATCATTAGGAATGATAGATAGTGAGTGATGAAAGGCAGCTGCAAGTAACAGAAGATCATTTTACTCAGTATATTTCTTGTTCTGTATGTTTTTAAAATATATTTGTGGAATTATTTTCAAACAAATGATGAAAAATCAGCCAAGTGTTCAATGTAAACAATAAGAAAAACTGGAAGGTTGTCTCTGTAATGTCCAAAAATACACCTTCCTGCTTTGGGGAGAGACATCTTCTTCAGTACTGTGATTACCATTCTTTACTTTACAATAATCGAGCACCAGTCCATTCAAAACAAACATTTTAGACAGAAAAATGCCATTTCCATACTTATACAGCATCTCGGAAAAGAAATATTTTCCACTGTGATTATTTTGACAACAGCAGAATGAAATCATGAAGATAGCACTAGTATCTACGGCTGACCATCTGAACAAAAGGAGAAGCTACAAAAACATTCTTACAGGATCAAATAGTCAAGCACGTTTAGAATTTCTGCCATCACCACCAGGAATAATATGTACTTTGGAAATATTCTGTCACAGCATGACAGTCTTATAGGAGTAAAATTTATTTATCAGTGAATTTATTTATCACATTTTATGAAAAAATCGCTCTCCTGCGGCAAAGTAATCCAGGTTTAGAGACCGATTTCCACAATATTATCTTCCAACATACTGTCATGGACTTTCACTGAAAAATAAACGCACATAGGCAAACACACAGAACCTCCCAGACTCTTTCTTTTGAGGAACAAAGATAATGAATAAAGGTTAGTGCTGTGCTTAATGTAATTTTTTGCCATTTGAACCTGTAACTGAAGAAAGACTGGGCAGCAATAGCCAGAAATATTTTGATTTTTCAAAAGTGAAGATCAAAAATATAATTAATCCTTTTTGTTAGGTTGTACTTTGAATAAAAAGACTACTTATCATAGTTCTAAATTAGGTCTTGGTATATATGATAGGCAAAGTGCATAAAATGGTGAAAAAATATTGGTTTTTAAGTGCAATTTTGAAATGCAAAGGTGATGTAATGCAAAGAGCAGAAAAAAATAGGGATGAGATCATATCAAATGAAATAAGGGATTATTGAAGTGAATAGAGAAATAAGGAGTCTTAAATTTGATGCTTTATATTTGATTAATTAAACTGCATCCTGAATTTGCTAATTGGATGCTTATATGATATGTTGTGGGACAATGACAGATGGCGTTGTAGTAATGGCAATTAATCCTAGTAGCACTTATAAAATAAGGCATAAAGCTCTCTGGTTATCCCTATTTCTGCAGTCATTCCTCTGAAAACCTAGGACGGAAATAACTATGAGCTTCCTTATGAGGAAGACAAAAATTATGAGTATTCAACCAGCTCTAAATAGTATTTATTTTCTATTAGGATAACACTAGTTTTCAAATAAAGATATTTTTTGACTTTTATTGACAGTGTCTACATTTAGTTAACACCTTTATTAAGCATAGAAATATACTCTTAAGTTTACATCTTTTTATTGTATCCTGTACAAGGGAAAGATATGAAATTTAGATGGTTGAAAATGCAAAATCACCAAAGAAGCAGCAGGAAAAACCTCCAAAAGCCCCATGATAAGAAAACCACACTTCTACTTGTTTGTGTTGGTGTTTTTCCTCTCTACTATCACAAGAGTACATGTGGAGGAGCAGATGCCCTTTTGGACTGACTGTGGTGTAAATTACTAAACTTTACTACTTTGACTTCCCAGGGAATCTGCATTTGATGATATACCAAAGCATGAAATGTGTGTTCAGTGATCCTACTGAAAGGATCTTGGTGAGAACTCTGCTAAAACCTCATTGAACTATTCCATGGTGATTTAGGTCACTTAAAAATAGACACAAGGAAGATCAAGGTTCAGTGCTGCACATGCTGACTCACCCTTATTTTCTCACTTAGTAGTTGGAATTGATGAAAACTCCATGCGGTTGACTTCCATCACTTGCAAGTCACACATGAAAACAAATTTACACATTGTCATAGGAAAAAAAAGTGTTGCTAAGATTATTTTACACATTTTTGTACCACCCTCCTATTTGTTTTTTTTTTTTCTTCCAGGCAACTCAATTTCAGTCAAAAGCCATAAAGAATGTTGTGGAAATCACTCTGCGTAATCAGCAAGTTTGGTTGTGCCACAGATTCCCTGGAGGTTCACACACAGGAAGCACTCTGCAAAATAGGGACAATAATAAATAAAATAATAACCCTTCCCTTTGTATTTCCTGCCCTGTGATGTAAACCTGAAGAAAGGAGTATTGAGGCAAAGAGTAACTAGGATATATAAGATCTTAGGTTAGGTCTTTAAGTATTCATGGATGCATCTCTTAGTAAAAAAAAAAGTCCAATATCTAGAATTACCTCAGCTCAGTTAATACCTCTAGAAGTTACGCTAATTAAAAGAACAAATTTATTTCAGTTTTATGATGTAAAATCACAAAGTCAGAGTAGTCAGTGCAACTTGAATGAGGAATGTTGGCTGATTTCAAAATAGATGGGAGGGGAAAAATCATCGTTTTTACATAGAAGACACAATAGGTCAAGATTTCTTAAAATAAGAAGCTGCATTTTTTGCTCTTTGACACTGTTTTCAGTCCCACTGAAGTCTCATGCTGCAGCAATCCATACATACAAACTGGACTTGAAGCACAGTTTTAAGAGTGCAGATGAATATAGGATGACAGTCATAGGACACAACAGTAAGATTGCCTGTCCTCATAGCATAAGAAAAGAGAAAGAAAAGACTTTTTTTCCTTTATTTTATTAAGGTTTATTAAGGAGTCATATGGTTCCAACATTGTTCCCGCCATCTAATTTTTTGAGTAGTGACCAATGCCAAAAGGCCTGAATTATCACTTCTAGAGCAAAGGTGTGAAATAATTTTTATAGGAAGTGAAAGGGGAAGATCATTTATAACTTGAATATAAAAAGCATTGGCTTAAATCTGTATTTTCTTTTACACTTCTTTGTTTGAAAGCAAAATACTTCCTAAAAGACAATACTGGATCATACATGAAATAAGCAGTGTCATTTAATACTTTTTCTTTCTTATCAGCACTGCTTCTTCTAGGTGATGGTAGAATTACAGCAGATCAGCAGGATATTAATTCTTTTTTGATCTCAAGCATTGTAAATTCAGGTCATATGTAGGCGTTTGCACTAGGAGTTTCTTATTACCATATTGATTAGTAACATTTTATAGTTTTCAACATTGCTCTGTGTGGAACCACTGAAAATAATTGCTGTTTTACAACTCTCTATACATAAACCATATGATAATAATAAATAAATGTATGCAAGTATATGGGATAAATCTGCCTGAGAAGCCTGGAACAGCATTATTTGGACATAAAGAGAAAGATACTGATGACCTTTAGAATGAACCAGGATCTTACAATGCCTAGTTAAGCTTTGCCACTCCTGCTGATGAATTTCTGACCACCGCATATAGAAAGTATATATTTATTTCAATAGAAAATTAGAAAGTAATTGTTATTATTAGAGCTAAAAAGAACCCTTGTAAAGCAAAACATTGACCACAGTTTGCTATTCTGTGCATCATGAAAGAAAACTGGACTTGTAAAACAAAACTCCCAACCACTTCTAAAGATCACAAAATCATAGACTATCCTGAGTAGGAAGGGACCCATTAGGATCATCAAGTCCAATCAAGGTATCATCTTGGATAAACTGTCGAGTTTACCCAAACTCTTTCAGATCACCAAAATTCCAATTTATTTCTTTGCCCATGTGTATAGAATGGTGTGTTTGAGACACCTTATTCCCCGAGCTGATCCACAATGCATTTGGAATTACCTCAGTTCCACGTTTACAACATGCTTATGGACATAATGACTTTACAGTAACTTAAAACTTTTTTGGTGAAAAGTCAGCAAAAGCCAACAAATATCTTGATGAGACATAATTCATGCTCCAGAGTTAAATCACTCCTGTAATCTATCTAAACACGTTCCACCCCAATGTAATACATCAACATATCACATGTCTGTGCTACTTAACAAACAAACCTAAATATCTTATGAATCTTAGCAAATACTTCACATTTTCACTGTACTAACCATCATCGCTAAAGCAATGTTAGATGCTTAAGGAGCATGGATTTTCGTTAATACTACAGATACAAAAAACATTTAGACTGTTAATATTATTCTTACTGATATTTCCAGTCACTTGGCGATTAAAACAGTAACCTGTATTTCTCCAAACCAGCCATCCAGGAGAAAATAAAAACAATAAGCCAGCAAAGTTAAGACTACCAGATCATCAGAATGCTTGTGACCTAGCAAATGTACAGCCAGAACATCTGCCTCTACTCTTGGATATGCCCAAGATTTTGGAAGCACTTGTTTTATCGTTGTATTCATATATATCACAAAGACTTTACAGTCCCCTCTATAAAGATGGTCCCCTGAGGATTTGGAGGATTAGTACCTTCAGCAGGGACTGCTTTTGTATGAGAAGTCATTAAATAAAATACAACCAACACAGAGACTGCCATAGATGAGTTACTGAGCCCTGCTCTTTCGCTTCTGTGTAAACCTTCAGTTCTTTTCAGAGCAGTAGCCTAAAGAAAGGGTGAAAGAATGGATATTTAAGTGTTGCCCAGAGCCTGGGCTGCTCAGCTGACAGGGAGAGCTGGAGCTGCTGCCAGTGTGTAGGGCTGAGGCCACCCAGTCCCAGGGGACACCCTAGAGGGTGACAGAGGAAGCTGCTGCTCAGTCCCCAACAGCAGCCACAGGACGCTGATGGGGTGTAGGCATCTTATGCTGAGCTTGAGAGGGCACTGAGCCACCTTTGGAAGGGACCTCATCTGCCTCTTCCCATTGACTCTTTGGAACTGAATTACTGTTATGGGCACTTTTTCATATGTTATTTTGTCTAAACAGACACTCCATAATGTTTTGTTGGCTATTGACTGTTTGCTGTCCTCAAACAAACATTTAGTTCAACTGCACATATCACCCAGGAAAAGTCTAACACCCATAAAACACAATCCAATGCTGGGGGGTGGCCTGTTATGTGCACCAAGCTTACACTTTGCTAGACTGTGTAGTTTTCTACTAAGAAAAGACAATCACTTAAGGTCCTGGGGCTATCCCAAGTGTTACAGAGAATCCTGATTAATGAGCAGTTTACTAAAAAATAGACTCTTCCTGAGGAGCTGTCAAGCCCCGAAGAATTGTGCCAGCACTTCTTAGCTGTGCCCTCCACACCTCAGTGACTGTAAATTGTTCAACTACTCTTGTATATTTTTGGAGGCATAGGAGGTTTTTCCATCTTTCACAGTGGACCTTTCAAGATGCCTGGTTGTTAAAAAAGAGCCTTTCCCTATCCCAGGATATTTATTTTTTTCAGATAAAAGTTATATAAGAAATGACCTTCCTTTCCATTTTGTGTCATAGCTGCAGCCTGTGTGTTGAGCACAAACTTTGATAAGGAGTCTGGTACAGATGTTCAGCTAAGCCTGAATGGGGCAAGACTGCAATGGAGGAAAATGTCATCTTTCTTTCTTATTGTTTCACCAGCCTGATAGCAGGTAGAGGGACAGCAATTTTCTCCTCACCATAAGCTGTAGCAATGCCAAGCCTGCTTTTGTCTATATTAGCTGGCAGAACTTCTTTGGGGTGATTATACTGGTGAGCAACAGGTGAGCTCGGGTAAAATCCATTGCTTCTAGGAGGCCTCTTTGCTGAGGTGTAGAGTTGACTAAAGCCAAAGTTTTCCTAAGGCCAAGGAAAAGCCTGCTAACATCTAGGATATTTTTAGGATTCATTGTAGAAGTCAGTGCACAGGATAAAGACAAGTCTGAGTTTTATAGAACTTCTTTATTTCAGCAGCGGTCAGCCGGTATGACCATATAAGTCCTGTGTCCAAAATCTTCCTGAGGGCAAGATTCAAAACCTGAAATGCTGTTCCTCAGATAACAGAGAGGATTTGCTGTTGGATGATCCTCATTCAGGGATACACAATAATGTATGTCCTGCAGTGGAAACAGACAGATTATTGAGAGATACTGCTTTGGCCTTCATTTCTCTCAGAATAGGAGGACTTGCTTGCTAAGACAGTGAAATGATAAAACTGAAGTGTATGTACCCTAAACTACTCAGACTGCATAATAATTAGTTTGGATATTGACTACTAGTTCAAAAAAATTAAAGATGAGGTAATGCAACTAGTCCAGATTATCATAATACTATTTTTTTTAAATTAAATTCAAGGTTCATAGGATTTTCATCTTTATTTCAACTGCTGTTTACTCCCATTTAGCCTCTTGACAGGGGTGCTTTCTTGACAGACTTCTTTCTGAAATTAATGGCTTATGGTCACAGGCTTCAGAAGATGAAAAATTTTTCTTACTCTATGACTGAGCACTCAATTCAACTCTCAGTTACACTTGTACAGTTCAATTAGAATGAGGATAATCAAGAAAAAAAAATCAGCGATGCTTCTACAACCTTCAGGCTTTTGATATAATGTACTGAAACTGTTTCGGTGTAGAACAAACTAGAAACCCACGTAATTATTAACTATCTATTCTGAGGTAGTCAATAGTAAATACTTGGTATATTCACAGCAGACAGTGCATTTTCCTCCAGATTTTTAAGAGCTTTTAAGTTATGTGAATTTTTTAATTACAAATATCCTGTGAAGGCAGCTCAAACCAATTGCCTCAAGATGATGTTCATAACTATTCAAAGGAATAAATTAATGATTCCAGTACCTTCTTGCATTTTCAGTATATTTTATAATGAAGAAAATTCTAAGATCAGGACAAGAGCGATTCTCAACTTAAAAACAATCCAGGGTATTTTGAAATACAGGAGCCTTGCTGCCTAAATTGGCTCTTTTTGTAATCCAGTATCTTTGTTACTGGTGGGCCCAGGCATTTCATGAAGAGATCAGACAGATTGCCCAAATATCTAACAACACTGGAACTTCCAGGTCTTTTCTTTAAAGAGGAGAAAGGGAAAACAAGACAGGGAGAAAATATATAGGTTATATACTCATGATACTACATTTAAAGCAAAATTGAGTTAAAATTTGTCAAGAAATAATATTAAATTTGTCAGAGGCATTGAGATAAACACATAGTCCTATAACAATAGTAGAATATATTCCTTATTCTGATACAAAACATGTGTTTGCCATTTAAGTCTATAACTTTCAGATAAAAATAATAGTCCGAGGAAGCCTCTGAGTTTAATCTTAGTTGACTTTTGTCTGTCTGCTTCTCTTGTCCTGTTGTCTTTTTTTCGATTAGTTAGCCAAATTTGAAACAAAACCAGATTTGTTTGGACCCCATACTGGCTCTGAGCAGACAGGGAGGAAAAAGCACATACATGCATACTGACTCAGTGCTTTCTCATGTAGAATGGAAGAATCCTAAAAATGCTGTTTCATAATAGGAAACTAAATTATTTTTAAGTCACCACCCACAATTATTTTTAAGTCACCACCCACAATTAACTTACAAAGTTCAACAGTGTTAAAAGAATGGCAAAGCAGCTGTGTATGCTTTTCACTGCCTGCTTTCTCCATAATAATTATGCAGCCCTGTGAACACAGTTGATATAACCTCTGCTCAGAAGCTACACTCCATGGCTACAGACTGCAATTGCTCTGTAACAAAACATTAGGTCCATCACTTGATGTTAGAAAATAATAATTATACCAACGCATTTGAGGATTCTTTCCCTTCATAAACCTACCTTTGCTTAAAGTATTATCCTGACAGACAACACACTTGCCTTTTTAAAGAAACAATATAATTAGCTTCCTCTCACCCCAGTGCTACTTCTTTCTCTTATCTCTGGGCTGATCTGAGAAATAAGAGCAGTGGAAATGTTTGTTCCAAGATAGCACAATGGCAGCAGAGGCAAAACTGCTGCCTTGGTTTAGTGGGTCAGGAGGGTCCCTGTGGATGCAGGAACCCCAGGCACGTAGCCCTGTTGCTAGGGAACTATATCGATCCTTTCCAGCATCTTCACTGACACCCCCTCTGCTCCACTGTGATTGAGCACCATTCTTCACAGGAGTGGGAGAGGTAGAAGCTTTGGCTTGGCTTTAATATTTATGAAGAAAACGTTTTAACCATTGAAGCTTTAAATGTCTAATGCTGTTTTCTTTTTTCAGAGCAGCAGATTCCTTTGGGAATATTTCGATCACTCTAGTAGGGAAAATTACTTGATGTTGGAGGCAGATAGCTTATTTTCTCTCAGCTAAGTGGAAGGGTAGGACATGCACACAGAAATAATTAAAGTATATTTCTCCTCATTCATTTAAATTCTCATATTCTTTCAAGATAATTTACACTTAAAATGCATCATGCTAGAGGTTTAACTGAAAATCATCAAAATCAGGTTGAAAGTTAGATCAGGATATTCCGAATATTTTTATATAGGATAAAAAAAAATAAGGCATATGAAAAAAAATGTGGTGTGTACATACAGAGAACACTGTTACACAGAAAGTGTTGACAAATCCCAGAGGGCCACGGTGGGCATTGCCCAGTACCCTCTCCAGAGAAAGGAGGATAGCAGGTTACGTATCTTCAGTTGGCTAATTTGGTTGTTCGTCTCTGTGGATACACAGTGGCAGAGTTTTAATGTCAAACTTTTTAAGAAGGTTCCACAATGTGTTTCCTCAGCCAGTGCTGCAGCGCACACCACACTGGTAAGGACCCACCATAGTGGACTTGTGGCTGTGTTCCTACAAGTCTGGCCCATATGCAGCCTGGAGGCAACATCCTCAGAACATCAATCCTCTGGGAGGGGGGAGGGAAGGTGGGCCTGCAGATACCACAGCTGCTGCAGGCAGTGAGCAAACATACTCTATCAAACAATATAATTGAAGGAGATGGAGCACCTGAGTCCTGTCCCAATAGATTTTCAGGGAATATGTATTTATAGAAAGGTGATGCCATGAAGCCTCACAGACTGGAAAGGTTATCAGATGATATTAAACCTTTCCAAACCACCTCGCCTACAATAGTGAGAAGAAGCTGAAAAGCTGATAATTTTCCAGATTAAATACAGAAAATTCTTGATCTGACTTTTAAAAGTCACCATTAGAATAGAACGCATATACTTAAATAAACTCCTGTTGATTTTGCATCTATATAAAATCAATAATTTAAAATGTATGTGAGATGATTAAGCTCTTGGCATCCTTCCTATAAATACTCCACACTGGCAGAAAATGTCTAGCAGTAGCCTTAGAAATTGAAATAATTGCTTTAATCAGACACCAGATGCCTGATACGGAGCTGCATAACAGATACCTCAGTGACCCGAGGGAATTAGATGTAGCATAAGGAGAAGGTACTTCTGTGAGCAGAAACAAATTTATCAAAAGAGCTTTGGGGACAGTAGTTCCCTTTTAGCATCATCCTGTGTGGCATGCACTCTACTCACACTATACAAAATGCTGCTTTCTGCTTTTTTGCACATTATTTTCTACAGTGTACAACATAATGGTCTTCTAAGAACCTTGTCTAACTAAGCTGCTTCTAGCTCTCAAACTAGCAGTCTTTCCTAATACAGCACTGACATGATAATAGCATAATACTCTAGGCCATTAAGTCTATCAAAACTAAATTACTATCATCAGATGCGATAAAACCTACTTGGATGCACTAACAACCTTACGTTCTGCCTTGATAACACTACTAAAATAGCGATTGTCTCTGTTTAGCCTTACATTATTATTTTTTATCTGTTTCTTCTTAAAATGTGTTGGTCAAATGGCCCACCTGGGTCACTGCTTAGAAAACATTTAGGGGAAAGGGCAGCAGTGCAATACTTTGGGTCCTGACCTGAAGTCCAAAAAATCAAGGGGGACCCTGCTAATAGCTGCAATGTCTTCAGCTCTCTACAGGCCATCTCATGTAATTCATAACAGAGATAGTAGAAATTCTCCTTCCTCTAAAAGCTGCTGATTTATACATAGGGTTTGGTTTTTTTTTTTAAAAAAAGATATATATATGCATGTGTTATACATATATGCACATGCTTTATTTATTATTCCATTAATGATATGAATTCCATTAATCCTCTCTGACAGCTAAAAATTGTTTACACACTATTGGTTTTGGTTTTGCTGTTTTTGTGACTTATTTAGACAAACATTATAAATAGAGTTGTTAGAAGCATCTGAAAAACATACAAATTTCAAAGACTTCCAAAGGAACCTGTCTCTTTCATTGCTGAGAATTTTACCATTTTGCTTTTTGTTTTTTAACTTGGGGTGAATATAGGTGAGGAAAATGATTGTATTTCCTACAAATGGATCTAAGTTTTCCAGAATTTTTTAATATCTTTTCACAGTAGAACATGCTTGTTATCTGACACATATCTAAGTAGTGTCTTTCACTTGTAGAAACATAAAAATCCACGACAAAATTTAACTGTAGAATTTACTAGATTTTTATCTAAGGCACTGGACCAAGGAATGGCAGACTTGTCTCTGATGTGTAATCTAGGTGTCATTGCATGTAGGACATCAAAAGAAATGACTTTCAGTAGCTGTAAACTCAGTTCCCAGACACAATCAATTAAGGAAATAGTAACAGTATGAAGACATTTACTTACCCACATTGTGCTTTGACATGACCCACAACTTGTGGAGGTTGATAAATCCATCTTAGCAAACACATCTAGGTCACACTTAGCTCTAGCTCCTACCAAAACTTCGGTCATAGATACCTACCACCCTGCCAAGGTCAGGCACTGTCAGTGTAAGCACTAAATTGGAGTCAGTTTCCTACCTTCACCACAGTTCAGACTTTGTAGATGTCCTGTAAGTAAATAGATTCT
The DNA here is from genome assembly GCF_003031625.1 of Empidonax traillii. Lineage (NCBI taxonomy): Eukaryota > Metazoa > Chordata > Aves > Passeriformes > Tyrannidae > Empidonax > Empidonax traillii. The sequence goes on from NW_020955571.1 coordinate 119,652, forward strand.
TTCTTGATCAAAGCCATTAACTGAGCTGTTCTTCACATCGTTTTCTACTACTTTATTCTTATTCAAAGCTGCACAGATTCACTGGGGATGTTAGTGTCAAACGCACTGTGGAGTGACGGTGCTCACTGCTTAACATTCAGCTCCAAAGCCTCTCATAGAGGAAGCGTGAACATATCTGGCTGCCTGTCAAAAACGCTGGCCTGGATGAATTGCAACTGCCTGGAACCATATGGTAAGACCAAAAGCTTCTACCAAGGGTTTCCAGGCTCTGGGCGAACATGTTCACTCATAGTTGTTGCATCTGACAGCTTGTAGCCCTCAAGTGATCCCTGTGATTTTTTAACAGAGCTCCAACTTATTTCCTCTCAAAGAGTTTAGCTGTGTTAAATCTTTCTCAGGAATATAGGGGTTCATGTTTATGAAGAATTTTTTGACTAGCATTTAGTGGGAAAAGGTGGAGACAGCAACCTAACCTCTCCTATGAGGTTTCCCTTAAGCAGGTAACTAACATTTATTTGCCCCCTTTTCCCTTAAAATTCTGCAGTGTACTAGATAGAGAAGCAGAAGTAATACAGACTCTGCAGCTTCCTCCTGCCGTGATGCTGAGTAGAAGTTCAGATTAAGCAGCTTGTGGGTAGAGGGAACAGGACACAAAAGCCTTAGTGTCTGCTTGGGGCCCTCACTAGTCAGGTGTTCGTCGTGGTTCAAATCTCTACTCTTCTTTTACCCCATTTTACTCATTTTCAGAGACATCTGATTTTGAGTATTCAGAGCCACCCTCTCTGAAGTGTCATTAACATATTTACTGATTCCATCATCTGCCCACTTGATTTGTTCAACATATTCTTGTTAGTTCTTTTGTGTATTGAATCAGTTGGGTGTTGCACATCACAAATACACTTTAGGAGCAAGGAATTTTTTATGCAGTAGAAAAGAAAGAACTATTTAAAGGTATTCCCTTATTCAACTCATGGCTAAGTGCACAGGGAACTTAATGGTATTGGGATATCAAAGGCTGAAGATTAGCATCTTCTAAGAATGCCCTATTTGTCCAAACAATCACTGGTAAAAGCTTTTGCAAGCCATTTAGGATGACATTGACCTCCATTTTCTGAGAAACTGGAAGCATTACATAGAACTTAATAAGAGAAAAAGGGGGAAAACTAATTGACATAGAAACGTCAAAGCAATGTAAATGTGATGTTTTCACGATGGGAAGTATCTTCACAGCTGAAAAAGAAATGAGGTGGGTTATTGCAGATATTAATATTAAGAAAGCATGCTGTTAACATTAACATCCAATTTGCCTAATATAGAGTTCATTACTGTTCAGTATTTCATCTAAATCATTTTCTTATTAATGCTCACCCAATACCAAATAACTCTGCAGCACTTGCCTTAGACATCTCTATGAATACTAGTAAATTTATTATACTTGGTCCTGTTGTAATGAAGCTCCAGTGGATTCATAATGATCAGATACTTAGAATAAGCAGTGAGCATTGAGAAGGCTCTTCTTTCTGCTTGTGTGAACACAGTAAAATACCAGAGGTACACTAGAGACATCCTTAAAACTGGGCAGATAGTAAGGCTGGGAAGAAAAGATATATTTTTTCCAATGAAAAGGATGCGCGATCATGAACACCTGCAAAATTGCTAATTTGAATTCATCTTGCTGCTTCATTTTCATTTCAAAACATTAGCCAATAGGAGAAAAAATAAAGGCTTCTAAGAATTTGGACTCTACAAAATCAAGTAATCTGTGCCTCACCAAGGGAAGAGGTGTGTTATGGCAAAATGTGTGATATCTAGGTACTGTCATCAGTCTTTAGAATACATTATTCTTCGCAGAACTTCATGGAATGAAATTACTGAAGATTGATTCAACCACTATAATCAGAGTGCCTGCATTGTAATTAACACATGAGCAAATACGCATACATAAGTTTGTAAGAAAACTGTACTCCATCACCTTTCTCTGAGCAGAGATCATACTTGTTAGATCTATCATTAGAAAACTCTACGTTATCTATTCTGAAAAGAAAGACAGGTGGGATCATTAATTTTTTTTTACATGGCATCTTCTAACTTTAGTGTTCAGCTAAGTGCACGGAATTTCAAGTATATTAATTTAATTTAATTTATTCAATATTTTATAACAGCAAATGTCATTGTCACAATCAGTGGCAGAAACCACTTCTCAGATGTGACACATGATATGTTACAGGTGTGAATCTGTGTTACAAGGACTCATCCTGGGCCATTTAAAATGCTGGTCACAGCAAATACTGACGTACAGTAGATCGTAGCCATGGCAACCAGTCAGAGCTTACCTTCATAATATTTTTTTAAGAAAACTAGATTTCAAAGGGTGATTTTTCTCTTTCTTTGGGGCACAGTGAATTATACTATCTGGTGAATTATCCATGAGAGGTTTTTAAAAGCAATTCCATCTTAAAATCCCTTGCAGATGCTGCACAGGGCTCATTTCTGCACACTAAAGATCAGATGTGTTATTAAAGCATGATAAACATACCAAAACCTCCCTGAGGAATGCAACAAGTGAAGAGCAGACTCAGAGCACATCCTGGGCTGCACTGAGAGGAGCCAGGTCTGCTGCTGAAAAATTGTCCTCATTTCTAACCACTCCTGGAGGGACCAAACGATTGCATAGAATGTGCTCAGTGACAGGGAAGACAGGCAGCCAGACCCCTAGAGAATACGGGCAGGGCAGGGGGGGAGGGGTGGAGTCCTGACTGTTGTGAAGGCAACGTGCAAGGTGGTATTTAATGCTTGGAGGCTGGGAATAGGGTAGACTGAAGTGCTGGGTAAATATAGGCTTTGCTGTGAAATTTGCAGTGTGGAAAGTGAAGTTTTCTGGATGGAAATAGTAATTTAGAAGATACCTTTCATAGGAAGGAAAAATATCTTAAAAAAGGTTTTTGGCAGAATATTAAAACCAGGTACTGAAAAGTGAAAATAAAAGTCTCCTTAAGCAGAGGATAGCTGGCTGATTAGTAGTGAGAGAGCTGTTCAACCTGAGTTCTCAACAAAGACTTGGCAGTTCCCTTGACTGCAAAAAGGCAGGCAGACCTGACCAATGATATGGTGGTAGCTAAATATAAGCCCTATAGCTGTGAGAATCATAGAGAAGGAAAGAAGGTGGGAGAAAAATGTCCCCTTCCTTCATTAGGGTAGCTGTTCCTGCCTCTACCCCTGGCCTGTGAGGCAAGAGACCTCCACTTTGGCTACTCTGTCGAGAAGCTTTGAGTCAGATCTGTAGGCAGAAAAAGGAAGAGAAAGGGTATTAAATGAAGATATGGAAAAAATAATGATGCTTTCATTTCTTTGAAAGAATAGGACACCCATAAAAGCAGGAAGACATTATATAACAATAAGATGAATTTTTTTCACTCCTTGAAACTCGTGTACGTTCAAGTTCACCCATGAATATTCACTTTGATACAGTTTCCCAATCCCATTAATTGTGCTTTGGTAAGAGCATATGACCTCTGGAACAGACCTTACTGGACTTCTGTGCTTAAGTTGACAAAAAAATAATATCCAAGTAAGGACTAAATTCACCCTAGTCACATTTTTCATTACTTCCCATGCCAAAAAAAGAAAAAAAAATCAGATTTATGAATGCTAGATACTTGCTACATTAGTTAGAAAGTTACACCACTATGAAAGGATATTGCTTCTATATAGTGTACAGGGAATTCACAGTATTAATTTTAATTCACCTCAAATTTAGCAGGGTGCCAAGCAGCATCCTGGAAAGTTTGAGTGAATCTGTAGCTAAAACTGGATCAAGGTCCAAATTTCATAGTTTGGTAAACAGCAGTTAACTGCAAATAGTTAAGAGATTACTATACAGTCTTCCTCAAGAGCCAAATATAAAGCTGATTTACTGCAAGATAATTTCCTGTCAAATTTGAAACTTTTTTTCCTGTCTGGTTGGCAATTGTACAACTCTTAGATGACAAGCTAGCTGTCTGATCTCAAATTAAATCAGCAGATTTGTGACATTATGACTGTTCCCTTTAAAAGTATCTTGCATAGAGAGGAAAGTAAAAACTGCAGAAATGGATTTAATGAGACTTTTCACGTAGACCCTGAAATTATTCCATAGTAAGATATTAATTTACCTCTACTTGAATAAAATGAAAATATAACAGATGTCATCAGAAAAACTGAGGCAGCTCTGAAGAGGCTGTGGAAAAACAAAAGCTTGATAGTATTCGTATTCCTCAAACAAATAACTTTCCATTGAAAACATGACTCACAATAACCAAAAGCTCAGATGACTAACTCACAGTTCCAAGAACATCCCCTCTGCTGTTAAATATCAATCATGAAGTGCAACATGGCCATTAATATGTAAGACCTTCACCACTGGGAAATAGAGAGCCAGTTGAATACCCTTACTTAAAATTTATTGACACATTTCAAATGATAGATGAGACATTTTCCAAAGTTTTGTTCCATGGAGTTGTTTTGATTGTCTTCTGAAGTGCATGAAAGATGCACTCTAAGACAGAAGCTTTCTGATGCTAAGGAAAAAGAAAAGGGATCTACACTTATGAAACATCCCCACCCTCAGTGTCAATATGCTGGAATCAGATTCCTGAATCCAGTTCAGGAAGAAACATCTCAAGAGGTCACAGCCGTCATTCTTCCCATGTACCCAATTTCACCTGTTTCCATGAATAATAATTATTTCTATTACTCACTGAAAGTGTCTTAAGGGATAGTCCCTTCTGGCTCTTCCTGTGTTCTCCCCTACTCAACATGAGCTTCCTCCTGTAGCATGAATGATGCAATTGAAACCAAAATGTAGGTTAAATGCAAAAATTGTACAGTTTTGATTTTTTGCTCTTCATTTGGTGTTACTTTCATATAGGCACCACCTTTCCTTCTGCACCTCTCTTCTGGTAAAGTTATTTGATGCAGGAAGCTTTTCATGACTTTACATGGCAAATATTAACCATATTTATTGAGAAATTACAGGAGAGCAATTATTCACAAACCTTGTGGTTTAAGCACTATCTCTTGTTTACAGGGACTCTCAGAATGAAATGAAGATTTATCAGGAAGATGCCATCCCTTCTCTCCATTCTCCTTCTTTACATTCAAGGAGCTAAGAGCAAGAAACCTAGTAGTAAAACCAAAGCTTACTAAGGAGTAAACAGATCTAAAGAGCCTATGGCTTGGTAAAAGTAGAAATAACAAGCACTTCAAAGGTCAGAGTTCAGCAATATTATGCTGTACTTGAAAAGGAATGATCTGCATTCATTTCAAGTCCCCAAATAAAACTCAGCACAAGTCCTTTCTTAATATGGAAGTGTGACATTTTTCTTAAAAATGTAATTTAGACTGTGTTTTTAGTCTGTATTTGAGAATTTGAATTGGATTTTAAAGTGCACAGCCTTTTTAACATGAAGCAGACTGATTTCAGAAGAGTGGGAAAAGCTGTTAAAGGTTGTTAAGTAAAATGGCTGAGTAAGGAAGAGGGCTTATCCAGAAGAAAACAATATGCTCCAATGACTATAAATTAAATTAAAGAGGTTGAGGTCACTGTCTTCTTTTGATCTAGTTTAGCATAGAGATAGAGGTGACCAAATACTGAAGAAAAGGAAGCCTATTTTTCTAGGTGAATGCCGGGAACTCCAGTGATGTTAAAAGGACACTAAAATAAAATTGAAATACTACCCACACATAACAGAAAAATACTCAGACGGAAAAATATCTTAACTCTATGCATAATAATTAAAAATAACTTTTTGACATATTCTGTCAGATGCAAATTAATGATGTATAAAATGCCAATTGTTCCTTACAACAGAACTAACAGAAAAATGTATTTTCTCATTTAGCTGAAACCAACTTGCATACAACCTCTCTCCTCTTTCAGCTCCTGGAATTTGTTGCAGACTTCTCAGGCCATTGCATTTTATGCCTTCCCCAGCTCAGCTTTCTGTCTTTTATTAAGTGGAGTAGCACAGTTTGTTGCATGTGAAATCAATCTATCAATCTCCCTGGAATTCACATCCTTTGACCAAGATCTTTTTTGCAGTTTCTTCTGCAGTCTATTCTATGTAATTTCAACAAATGTTACTGTCAAACATCCTATTAGCATACTCAAGACAGGTTACATAAATGTGCATTAGTGTTAATTAGCTGATACCATTCAGTTTTCCTGTCAGATGAGCTGTGTTTCTTCTCTTTTTTTTTTTTTTTTTTTTGTATCTCAAGCAATTAATGTAATCCCACCATACTGTGGCTGGTGCATTCTGTAAAACGTAATCAGGGCACTATGTTTAATGATGTCTCTGTCTTACTTTGGCAGAGAGAGGGATTTGGTTTTATGGTTGCTATGGTCTAAATTTTTGGCCTAAGAAGTGTGCTTCAGATTTTATACCATTCTGAATACACACAACCAGAAATTTAAAACTTTCTTAAGCGAGAAGGAAAGATTCTTATAAATATTTAAATATGTCTGCTGTTTTACCAGCCATAGCTGCATCCCCACTTTCTGCAGAATGGTTTTTTAGACTCACTTTTGTTATTGCAATCCAATTAGGGGAAAATAGGCTTTACTCCCACTTAGAGGATACTGCCCAAATAGCAGGCAAAGACTTCATGTATAATTCTCATGTTAACACGTTATGTGTAGAGTTCATGTGCACAGATAAACTTGGGATCAGAAGAAGGAACAGTTTATGTGCTGGATGTCAATGGCAGAAACACTCAAATTCAGTCAGTGTGAGGAACCTTTTCTACAATAAACAAAAGCAAAAGAATAGTTCTGATCTTCACTGAATGTATTGTCTATGAAACATTACATTTGAACCTTTCTAAACATTTTGTTTCTCACTTATCAAGCCGTCAGAAACCCCTGGGAAACTGAAAAACCTGAGCAACTGAATGTTAAGAAAGAGGGAGGGGGAAGAGAAAGAGGGGACTATTCTTCCAAGACTCTGCTCTGAGATTAAGTTAGATTCAGAAAGTCATCCTTTTTCCACCCACATGTGTTTAATCTAGAGAATTACATGTTGAGAAGTCCAGTTTGGATGTGAACTTAATTTGTCATCCAGTCCAAGGTTGTCAGCATCATGAAAGCTGTAAAAAACAATTCTTTGCTACAAAATACGTTCTGTTCTACTCATTGCAGGTGTTACTTTTGTGGCATCATTATCCTTCTGCCCTGGCTTCAGATGTCATCATCTTCAGCCTACCATTTATCCCATCCAATTCCACTCATAAAATCACTGCACGTAGAGCTCAAACTTTTCAGATGTAGAATAATTTTTTTTTAAAAAGGTTTTTTTGCACCATTCTAAGAGAATTCTATACTTGCTACCATTCTTCTTCTATAAGGTAGAAACTTAAACTTACCTGTGTTTCATCTAAATTCTAGGGTCTATGATGCTTTGAAATATCATTATGAATCACATATTTCAAATTATGATTTTCATAATACATAAATTTTATACAGTAGTACTAATAATCTATTCATCCTATAAATGTAAATAAATTATAATTGTATAATAATTTAAGAAAAAAAAAAAAACAAAGGCAGGAATGATGAGAGTAATGTGCGGTTATGGCAAAAGTACAGCATCTTGATTGCAGGTAAAGTATCAACAATGTTGGCATCTAATTGCCATTACTGAGAGAACATTGCAGTCACAGTCTGCTAACTCTTGTAAATGCGTCATTAATTACTGAATAGCAGCTGAGGAAGTGTAAGACAGGTAACGAGGAGGACATATAAAGTAGCAGCACACAGAATACACAAAAAGCTGTCTTCATACTAATCCTTGTGCTACATGCTGCAAAAGAGGACACCTTTGTTGACCAGCATGGGAACATGACTTTGGGTGGGTTCTATGGTCTGAGTAGGTGCTGTCATCAATCCCAGTCATATCTCCAGGTGTACATTGCCCCATTGCTATTGTGAAGTGCCATGTATTTACAGTTCACTCCTATTTGCTATATAACTGTCTCCAAAACTTCTTGTGACTTCTTCTGGCAGTAGCACATGAAGATACAAAAAACCCCAGCTTCTCTGAGAGAAGAGGCAACTCAAAATGTGTGGAAGAACCAGAAACACCCTCTCACCCTCCAAAAAATCTCATCACCTTATAACTGGAGTACCGTTCAACAAAAATTTCTTCCCCCGGTTTCAAGAAGGAACAGATAAATTGCTACACAGTGAGAGCACAGAATTTTCTGTGTAGTGAACTGTGAAACACAAATGGACTTTTCTGTTGTCAGTCATGCATTGGACAAATATAGGACATAAGAGGATCTTGGTCAGGTGGCAATGGCTTTCAACACAAAGAGAGTAGAGTTTAGATTAGATATTAGGAAGAAATTCTTTACTCAGAGGCTGGTTAGGCACTGGAACAGATAGGCCAGGTAAGTTTTGGACTCTCCATTCCTGAAAGTGTTCAAGGCCAGGTTGAAGGATGTGGAGGGTGTCCCTGCCTATGGCTGGGACATAAATTAAATGACCTTTAAATGAAATTTAAATTAATAATTAAATTAATATAGAATAGAATAATCAAATGCAAACCCTTCAAAATGCATCTCACATTTTAGTACCACAGCTTCACAGACTTCCTTGACTTTCTCCATTCTTTCCTGTACTTCTACACTTTAGATACATGCTGCGAAATGTATATGAAAATATTTAGGTCTATCAGTTATTCTATACATCAAATTAAATTTTTATTAATAAGTGCCTTGTTAAGAAAACAGTCATGAGCCTTTTACATTCATAGTTTCATTTCAGCAATTGGAAATTAATTTCTAAATCTCTCTTGGAGATTCCTTATCTGTATAATCTTTTATGAATAATAGACCCACTTTACCCTGATAAGAACTACATGTCTAAGAATTGTTTATCCATAAGGTTGAGAGGTTCTATACCTTGATGCAACATATGCTTTACCAGATGTTTCACAGGGAAGACAAACATGCTGATAAAAACAAATTGCAGTGAATTGCTTTGGATTTAACGTTAGCCCTGAAATGGATTGATACTATCATTCTCTGGTAGTGGGTATCTGATTTTTTTGTTTGTTTTTATTGTGGTTGTAATGAGCTGTGCAAGAAATTGTCCACTCTCCATGCCTTCAAATGTTTTTGAGTGAAGCATTTATAAGGCAAAATGAACACACTGCTGTCTTTACGGAGGGGAAAATAAATCTCAATGGCAATTGTTTTTGAAACCATCCTATTAACTTCATATTACTTAGATCCACCATAAAATTTTCACTGCACTGATGAGCTGTAACAAGGAAAGCTCATAACACTTGCAGAGTTATTTCCATTTTCTCAGTGCCATTGGACAGTGCAGCAAATGGGACTAAGTTCTTACTGAAACTCTCAGTTACACATATTCACTGAGAAAATAATAAGGTTAATTTGATTTCTATTGTGAATTTCTCTCTTTCCTATATACAATAGACAGCAGCTGTCATCTTTATGAAGTGTCTTGCTTTCCATGCTATTTTATTCCTCAGTAATTAGTCATTGGAAGATCCTTCTCTAACTCTGCTTTATAAATTATATTTTTTTGTTCAGCTATTTAACAATGTTTTTCATTTTATTGTAACATTAGAAAAATCGTTGGAAAGTAATTTGTATTTTGATGCCACTAGTTCAGTAAATAGGAATTAATAAGCAGCAGAACCTTTATACTACACTATTATGAAGGGATGGAATAATCATTACGGAGCATGACTGCTACAAAAAAACCTGAAGAGTTCTCCTTTATAATTTGTGGTAGAAATGAAGGCAATAGTGTGTGTTTTTTTCCACCTCTATCACAATCCATAATCCATATCTCAATAATGCAGCTGGAGAAGGGAATTGGACACTATTGACGGAAGAGAATTTATATGCGAACATGCTACAATTTTCCAAGTCAGAGGACGAGAAAACATCATAGTAGGATAACCTGTGCAAAAGAGGAGCCACATGTTTTGGGTGTTATTGATTCTTCTTTAAATTCGGTATTGATTGCTCCTGCCCATTGATTATTGAAAAAGTCTATTTTTCACTTTCAAGAGAATAATTTTCATTGCTTTGCTGCCCTTTATTCCAAGACAAAATCCCCATAGATGCTACACTTCAGGGAATTTTTAGGTGTACATGACCTTTTAATTGTTTGTGACTTGTATGTCTATCAGCTGAAATTTTTTGAGGGAAATAGGATTAAATTGCTCTGAAAGAAGAATCAGGTTCTCCAAGTTGTATCCCCACTGATGTCAAAGCATGGTATCCAAAGGCAACCTATTGTTCTGTACACATATTACCAGTGCAATATAAAAATAAATTGAATATTACATGTTCAAATATCTACAGTCCTTTGTTTAATTTCTTAACAGATAGGAAATGCCATCCACTTTTGTAAGAAGAAAAACTAGAGGCTCTTCCTCGGGGTCTGGTCTTCTTGCTCACCAGCCAGCAGTGCTGGCAGCCTGACCTGCTCTTCCCCAGAGGAGTACAATTGCTTTTCCATCCTGCAGAAGAAACAACCCCAGATCTCCTCCAGCAGAGACACAGCCCCCTAGCATGGAGATGAGCATCAAAAACATAATCATGCCCTTATGGGAATTTTTCCGCTATGTATACACCAAAATCACAAAACAAATATTAAGTACTGTTTTGGAGTTTATAATTGTGGGTAGCTGTGGGGGTTAGATGACCTTCATATTATGTTTATTGGCATTACATTGCTTCAGCAAATATAAACAGCCAGTTAAGCCTACAATGTGCTCATACTCTAGAGAGACACAAAGACTAGCCTGACAAAAATGAGGATTGTGGAGTGGGGAAATTGTTTCCTTCTCTTTCTTTTTTTATTAAATTCCTCCGTGAGAGTTTTATTGATCTATCTTCAGTCATACAAATTTGATATTTATTTTCCAGAAGAAGTAAAAGAAAATTTAACATTGCTAATTTCTTTACCACTTCAGAAATGTATTTGAAACATGATAAAATCCTCTGCTTTTAAGTATGTTTTCTCCAAAGTCAGTAGCAGGCTTTAATGGCTCAGAAAGAATACCATAATATCATCAAACCTAATCTACCATAAGAAGAATAGTAATATCAAATGGCCTCTCCTATAGAAATTAATTGTAATTAATTACTTAATTTGTTGGAGCATTTGTTATATATATTTAATGACACTTCTGTCTGGCAAACCCTTCCAGACAGTGTTCCGAAGAAACATGATCTAAGCATAGCCTCAAGCTGATATTATAAAATAATTCACCATGCTGTGTAAAAAAAGTCCAGATAAAACAAGCAGCTAATGTTTCAGCTTCTAAGGCCTCAGGAAAGCCTGTTTCCACCCTAACATTTGTCTCTGGCAGCCTCATCTTCTCTGCCTTTATAGCTGGAATATGCAGTAAATAAGTATTCACCCCTGGCCTGATTGCAGGTAGCACCAAGCAAACAATAGCCCATTACTATATATCACACTCCAATTACTAAAGATCTTGCCATATGTCTAATAGTGTGATATAAACAGTCCATTAGGCTTTCTAATGGTGGTGTTAAATAAAGGGTGAACGAATAGCACTAGAACAGTTAGAAGCCCCTGGGCAGCTTTGCATCTTCCCCTGCCATTCCTTTTAATGAGATTATATTATTGCTTTGGTCGATAGAAACTGTCATTTGAAGGTTTCCAGTTCTCCCGCCCTTTTGTGTTGAACTGACAAGGCAGATGTATCTAAATATTTACCCTTTTGTCTATTTTCTTCAATAGTGTAAAGTTCTTGTCCTTTATTCCCCATTTACATCACTGCCTCTTTTTGCTAGATGGAACAATGTATCTCTCCTAATCAAGTAGGAGATCTCTGATGCAGACCCTCCCTGGAATCTAATGTAGCCCATGAATCTCTCAACATCCTTGAGAGACAACATTAGTCATACAAATGATCCCTGCATCAGTGTTCTGGCAAGACATTGTAAGAGTTTATTCAATAATGGTACAATATTTTTTCCAATTAGAGAAATGTCCATTATTTTTCTTTGCTTGCCTTAAAAATAGCAGAGCCTCTCAAAATCAGAATAACTACAACAAAAAGCTACTTAAGACTTGGAAATGTAAATTCAAAAGACAATATCTCATAAAAGTAAAATAATTGAAGGAGAAACATTAAATTAGATTAAAAATGCTTACAGAATTATAAAACTAAGTTTCCTCTAAAAATGCTATAGCATATTTGGTGTGTATTATACAGAGGATTAACAATGAAACACCAGAGAATAACATTAAGTAATGTTCTCCATCACAGACTGAAAACACATTAACTACTGAGCTACAGAATAAACATACAAATGTAAATTTGATCCAAGCAGTTGTGCAGCCTGATGCAATGCATTAATACCAAAGAAAATTACAAAACAGACTTTAAACATCTAAGTCTCACACTCTGATTATTGTTTAGTTTGGGCTATAATGAACAGTAAAGCTATAGACATGCTGTTTAATTTTAGAGATTGCCAGAAGACAGCAATTAAGCAGACATCCCAGCTCTGTAGTTTTGATATTTCTGAGAAAACCTGTTAAATTACTGTAAAATTCAACTTTACTATCATACAGTAACAAACTCCAGAGTGATGGTGTGTGTCTGTCATATGTAAAACACAAGAAAATGTTACATTGCAACACTTACTATTTTTTCAGTGGTGTTTCTTTCTCTTTTAAATCCTACTAATTTAGTAATCACAAGTTTGTTAAATTACAAACCTTTTATCCATATGTAGTCTATGGAGGTAATGGATATAGCATGAACCATGACATAAACCAGTGTTGCAGTACTGCACAAAAGGGATGACTTTTCAAGACGAGGAAATAAGATGGCATCATTCTTCCTTTAGTTTAGGGGAACCTGACTAATATAACGCTTTGGCCATCAGGTAGGGATGGCTGTGATGATGGTTTACAATGTGAGGACTCTACCACATAGACAAAGAAATTTTCCAAATAATTTCAGAAGTTCTGTCCCTTGATTAAGATGAGGCCTCATTTCATTTGGTGATAAGAAAAAAACAAAAGTTCTTGGAAATGAGACTGCACACCCAGACAGAAGCCACATCCAAGGATGTCTGAAGTTTCTGGTGGAATTCAGAGACATTAGGGCAACCTACATATTAAGCTTCACAGATACATGTTATGTGTGGTTTAAACTGAGATAGCTAGATATCTAAACTTTAGATACCTAAACTGTAGATTTATATTTCTGACCTCATTGCTGGACGCTCTTCTTGTAATTGACAGTATGAAATAGGTGTATAAGTAGTTTTAGGGCATGGTTCATCTTAGCTGCTGTAGCCTAAATGGATCTCATTTTACCAAAGTATATTTCATTTTACTCATTAAAAATTAATGTTAGGCCACCAGTTCAGACAAAAAACCAGATCTACTTTATAGACAGTCACATCACATCAGATGTGAAGCTGGAAATGCCAGTGACCCAAAGCACAAAAGTTCTTAGATTACAGAATCTGAAAAACTTCTAGCTCAGGAGGAAAAAAAAGAAAGCAGAAGAACTTTTAACAGCCAAAAATCATAAGCCACTTATTTTGCTGTGAGGAGAGCCAATAGATATTGAATTTGGACTTGTTATTACTATGACTTCATGCAACATCAAATAATGATTAAGGCAGGGTGTGAGGCAGCTACTATGCTGTATTACCCTGGCACATCACTTAGATGAAAAAGAGATGGTAAATCACAAAGCATTGACTGGTCTACTTGAACAACCTTCACCACTTCAGACATTGTGAGAAAGCCAAGTGGTGATGTGAGGCTGCACGCTGATGTTAAGGAATGGTTCATAAATAATCTCTCTCACTTTCACAGCACAATAGCTAAATAACAGGATGAAAAAGTGTAGCAGTTTAAACTTTTCATACATTATCATTTTCAATGCACCTGAGCATGAAATGAAATGCCTCCTGATGGTCCCTTTCTGCACGACCCTTTTAGATTCATTAAAGTAATACAAACTTTTCAGACTTAATAAATGGTCCTCATCTACAACACAAGAATTAAAGACATGCACTCAGTAAATGTCTTTAATTCCACAGAACAAAGAAAAAATATTTCATGCTAGGGTGAATATTTGTTTAAAACTGCATAACCAAACAAGGCTGGAAATAGCAATCTGGGTCACTACATCAAGTCCCATTCTAAGTCTTTTTCTGAACTTAAAAATCTCTGTCTAAAGAAAATTTATTTCTTTTTTATCCTAATCCCTGACCGAAAGGCCATGGCAGAACCATAACCTAACCTTTAAACCAAATATTAGATTTTTTAGGCCCTAATTACAATAGGAACTTCTGCAGTTTATTTACAGGCTAGGCTAATTGATGAGAATGCTAATTTTTTTATAATCTCTGTCTCCTTGTTTTCCATATCAGCTCATATCTCACAGTGAACCTTTTACTCACTTGTTGCTTCCTCTTCAGAATGATTCCTTGAACCCCATTACTTCTTTGGCTTAAAGAGAATACCTATGTGCTGGTTTTGGCTGGGGTAAAGTTTATTTTCTCTGCATTAACTAGTATGGGGCTGTGTTTTGGATTTGTGCTGGAAAAAAAAGTTGATAATATAGAGATGTTTTAGCTATAGTTGAGCATTGATTAAACACCATCAAGGCCTTTTCTGCTCCTCACCTTCACACCAAAGGAATATCTGATATGAATCATTTTTATTGCTTTAATTAATACAAATATGATATATAACTTATCAGAAATGACAACTGATTTGCCATCAGTGTTTTGCAACCCTCCATGACAGTGTACTGTTTCCTTTTGAGTAGTTGGAGTCATACCAAGCAGAATCTCCTTGGCTGCCAGGATTCTGTCAGGAGTTAACTTTATCTTCTGCAAATACTCAGTCCCATATAAATATCTATATTCTCATTGTGTTCCCAGAAGTGTTTATTGGTCCTTGTTTGTTGTAGTTCCATTGAAAATTCGGTGGATAGCCACTAGGAAAAAGAAATGACATCGTGTGAGTTAGATGTGCAGTCACACTTTACAGAGACAGGTTAACAATCAGAAGACAGTTGAAGAATTGAGTTTTGAAGTGGAAAAGCTGAGAGTCTGCGCGGGGAGGATGTAAAGGTTTAATGTTGCACAGGAGAGAGAGAAAACCATATTAGAAAATATTTCTCTGCAAATATTCTTTACTGTTCTCACTGAATAAATTTGTTAGCATAACGGGGTGGAGGAAAATGAAGAATTGAGTGAGTCATAAACACTGACGTTTGAACACAAACAAAAGGCAAACGCCCAATCAATATTTATTTGCAAAGGCATATGGGCAGAAACAATTGTTACTCTCAGTGTTATGTCAAATATAAAAGGGATATTTCAGTAACAGATGTTTTGCCATTGTCCTGATTGAATAGGTAAATTCTGTAAAGCAGCTGAACTTAAAGACCTCTGTGTGTAGTGAGGTCAATTTCCAAAAATGGAGAAAAAGCCTTCTGCAAGCTCTGTCTGTGCTATAACCACATCACCTCAAAGAAATTAAACTCACAAATTACACTTAGACAAAACCCTATTAAATGAAAGAGGCATGCAAAAAATAAACAGACATTTAAAAGCATGAGCTCTGCTCTGACAATTTGGCTCTCTCTAGTCTGGACTTGGACTTCATTTTTTGTTTGAAAGTCCTATAGTAAGGTTCACTTGGCATATGCAAGTTTAGAAAGACTGAGACACCCGCACTGGTCAATATGAAAACTCCTTGTGTGTTTCCTTCAATTAGAATGTACACACCAAAAATTATTAAGTGGTTGCTGCTACTGAGCATCACATCCCAAGTTTAATCTTTGTTATTTCCTTCTGTATTACTCAATTCATAAAAGAAACTGTAAAAAGCCTATACCTGGTGAAAGTCCAATTGGAATTTGTAGATAGAAAAAGTTTCCAGAAAAAAATATGCAAGCAGAAAATACAGAAGCAATTATTTTAGGAATGGCAAAAGCAGATTTTACTTACTACTTTTTCCTCCTCTAAATAATTCAGCAGCTGGGAGATTTCATGTCAGCAATTTCATTATAGGGATGAAATTATTTCACAGACCCTATTCCTTCTACATTTGACACAGGTTCAGATCCTCAGAGAGACTCTTGAATTCCTAAATGTCAATACTACTGCTAATAACCATCAGCTCTTTTGCTTTCTTCCTTACATTTCTCCAGCACAAGGAAGAATGGATCCTTTAGTATCTGGTTTATTGCATTTCTGGAGAGAATGGAAGGTGAGCTACATTGTAACTAATCAGGCATAATGAGCTTTTAGTGAAGCTGTTAGTAATTACAACCTGTCTCCATAAGACAAAAAAAAATATCTGGCCTCTTAGAGTTTTCCCTCACTTGATATCTCTCTGTCTTGTTCATGTTTTGTAGTGGCTGTCATTGCATTTTTTGTACTAGAGGTTAAGATTTCCCAAGTGGAAGATGTGTTTCTAGGAAAAACAGCCAGTACTGTAACAGATGAGATAAATACTTTCTTTTAATAAATATGAGAAAGGCAGGCACCTTGACTGAATGTTTTAATCTTCACAGAAGATACTGAAAACTATCTTCCTGAGGCAAGGAGGAAATATTAAACCAGCAGGGCAGTTAATGCATTTCCTGGGATTAATATAAAAAAATTAATGAGATAAAACCAGATAAATGATGTTAAAGGCAGGATATGAAAACGCAGGCATAAGAGTACACCTGCAATAGCTAACAACAGGGAAACAAAAATAAATTATGGTCTGTAGCACAGCCCATTGGTATTAGCATGCTGAGAGCACATCTTCACCCTGTTAATCTTTTCCAATCTGGCTTTTAGAAGCATATATATTCACCCTGAAAAGTCCATTTCTAGATTCTGATGCAGTTATATTTCCTCTAAGTGCTGCAGGGGCTGTCTTACTTGCTCTCTCTGTATTTCTGTGTAGCAGCGGCACACACTCCCTTCCTTCTCGATCCAGCCATGCACGGGGGTGGCTTCCAGAAACATGGGCATTTTCACTGCTCCTCTTCTGAGTGGCAGGAGGACAGGCTGTGAAAAGCTATATGCAAGCACAAAAAGGGGTAAGGTGTTAGAGGATTGTGAACCGTTTTCTCCTTCCAAGTATCCTGCTTTAAGTACCCCACCCCCAGTTTGTTAGCTCTGTTATGGTAACATCTAATGAGACCTGTATTTAGCAGGTTGTGAAGACAAGGGGCAGAGGGACTTGCCCTCTTTTAAATCCAACCTACCGTCCCTCTGAAATAACCTCTTGCTGGATTTCAAAGCACTGCAGTGCATTCCCAGCACACTCCCCAGGCCTCCAGGTCTCCCTGAGGGATGACAAGGACCCGAGTCCCCACACTGTGTCTCCCCTCACGGCTCCAACAGAGTTGATGTTTCAAATCCTTTGGATTTAGAGTTTTTGAGAGAGGGAATTATTTACTTTTTTAAGCTGCTGAACCTTTCTTTGCAATTTTTTAATCTATTATGGTAAAAGGACTTCCTCTAACTTGGGGAAAATCCAGATTGCTAGCAAGGCAAGGCAAAACCCTTTTCTAAGTAATATTTCTGACTCTCTAGATATCTTGGATATTCAATATTTTGTTGAATCAGTAACTTACCAGTGGTAATAATGCTTGACTGTGA
The DNA here is from genome assembly GCF_003031625.1 of Empidonax traillii. NCBI lineage: Eukaryota > Metazoa > Chordata > Aves > Passeriformes > Tyrannidae > Empidonax > Empidonax traillii. The sequence continues at coordinate 137,346 of NW_020955571.1, forward strand.
CTCAGTGATTTGAACATGATCAGTCATTATTTCCTTTCTATTGTCTCATTCTCTCACTGATAATTAATGCTTTATATGATGTAGAAAAAAAACCTCTGAGTAGCCACTTAAGCTTTTTTAGTTTTGCCAGATTCTTTCCCAGAACTCACTTCTAAGTATCTTTCGTCCAACTAATTGTAACTTTCTATATTGCTGCTTTAATACCTCCTAGCAATTTTTGTAATCTTCAGAATTCTTCTGATATCCTGTTGCACGAGAGTTATATGGATCACTTCAGAAAGAGTAAATCCAAGCTCCAAGAGCTACACTTACTAATTAGATGTTTTAATAAATAATTTAGCAAGCCTGTTTCAAATGAGAGATTCCGTTAAATACTTGAAAATATTTAACTATTTTGGTTCTTTCCACATCTAACACAAGTTTGTCTCCCCAGAGACAAATGCACTATTACCCCAATAAACCATCCTGCATACATTTGCTTTGTCATATTGATTATTTTAATAGTTCTTTTAGAGTTCATTGCTATTCATCCTCTAAATCAGGAAACCTTAACCTGAGGCCTATAAAGGTCTGAATTGCCTCTGCAGATTTTTCTATTATGGGATTAATGAAAGTTACTTAGAAAATAATTTAAGATTAATAAAATATTTTATTATATCACTGTCTTTCACAAATTGGATTGACTGTCCTAATTTGAAATAATTTTTTGCTTCATAATTAAGTAGGTTTTGTGCTCAATATTTTTCTTTCTTGTCACAAATAAGGCTTTAGTTTGTGAAATCTTCATGGGAATATAATAGAAGGTTCCTGTTTTGTGAGTGGTGTTTGACGTCACTACAATGTCGTCTTAGTTGCTCCATTGTACTTATCAGAATAATTAAATTCTGCTAATGGCATGTAGTATTTTCATGAACAACATTATCCTTTTTTTATTATTATTGTTATTACTGCCAATAAAGGACAGCAAGATGCCAACCACTAGAATACAACTTTTGTGGAACCTAAGGACATACATTTAGCATAAATCAATCCCATCAGAATGAACTACAGAACAAGGCAAAGAGTTTTTCTGGAAGAGTTTCAAAACATCATAAATAAAGTGATGCTACAAGTGATTACTTCTCAGCATGCATTCGAAGATAAATGACCTATGATTCCATTTTAAAGTTGATGCTGAAAAATCTTCAAAGGCTAATAGTGAAGGGCAATACATACACAATATAAAAAGAATGAAGCAGACATTTGAGGTAAAAAAAACCCAGACATGTAGATATACCACAAAGAGACACACAAGTACCTTTTTCAGTACCCAAATATGTTCATTTCACATCTATTTATAAGGTAAAGGACAATCACTAGACAAACAGATAGAACAATGAAAGTTCGAAGGTATAAATCAGTTAATCCACAAGTTAAAACTCTTAGAGCAACATAAAGTTTCTTGCTGAATTTTATCAGTTACTATTTAAACCCTTACATTTCTCTTTTAATAAATACTCAAGTGCTAAATCATGCCAGTGAAGCAATAGCATGCAGTAGAATTGTTTGCTCAGAATTAGTTTGTCTCAGAGGCAGCTTATGGCAGTCCATTCAGCAGTCTGTTCCATGTTAAAAATGGGAAATACAAACACTTGTGTCCTCCGTGAATCTTGACAGTTCTGTAGATGAGCACAGATGTCACACAAGCAAATAATGTGAGATAGACAAACAAACAAATAGACGGTCCAACCCTCTTTTGGCCTTTGCAGTGTGGAAAGATACTTTGTTCATGATGTTATGTCACTGCTGCCAGCCCAGCCAGACACACACAACATGGCCAGGATCATTTAGGAGCCAAAGACAGTTTGTCCCAATGGAGTAATTTCTAGGAATATCAATAACGTGTGCCTTGAATTCAGACTGGCAACTAGAGAAAAATTTCTGCACATTGTAGAAGGGAGGTACTGAAATACTTTCCCACATAGTAATAATTGATGGGAACAAATAAGAATTTTAAGATCAAAGTCTGTAAACTATTTATGGGAACTGACATTATGGAAAGGCATATAACATCGTCACTTCAGATAACCAGCAACTGAATGTCATAACTCATTTTGCTTCTTCCAATCTGTCACCCAACTTATATGTTTATTTGCAACGGGCTTCTGTCTACATTTGCCAGGGCAACTTGGTTATAAGAGAAAATGTTCATGTTCTGAATAGATCCACAGCATAATTTTTCCCTAAATGATTATGAATTAATCTGAAGATCTATGAAAAGCTGCTTTGTATTTTTGACAGCCTATTAAAAGATTGTATCATAAAAATTGCTGGCTCATTCCAGTATATTTAGTTTGGATTTCTAAATAACATACACTTGCAAATACATCTGGTGAGTTATGTAAAATCAGAAATTATTTAGTCACAATTTTCCTACTTCACTGCAGAAATTCCTCTGTTGTCAAACATACTCATTATCAAGAGGTGATAATACCTCATACACAACAAGAGTTACTATCACCTGTACAACTACCAGTCAGAGTTGGTGGCTGATTGTCTTTCTGAAGTGCGTAATCTGTGTTCTGACAATAGAAATAATAAAATCTTTAATGTTCATATTGCTTCTAAAGCAAAATGATGACAAGTATGCAATTTTTAACAACAGATTAGTTTACAGAAAATTATAACTTTTTTGCAAGAAAATGACCATGTCAATCTTTATAATACAAAACAAAGAGAAAAACACTGCCATTTCATTTTATGACCAGAATAAAAGTACATTTCCTTTAAAAAAAAAAATCTTTTTTATTTTTGTCTAAGAGGAAATTTGAACACTGTAGATGTGTACTTTGAAACTGCAGTGCTGAACCACGATCGATGACAGGAGAGTGTCTTGAACAGCAAAAAGAAATAAGCTTTTTCAGTTGACAAGGTTAAGAATTGGCTACCCTGCCGTAACTGGAATATTCTGAATCAAAAACTAACATTTTTAGAATATGCCCAGCTAGAAAACACAGGGAAAAATTCCTCACAGCCAGGTAAGATTTGATGGTGATGTTTCATTTTAGGTCACTAGAAAATCCAACTCCTCCATTAAAAAATTAGTATTTAACATAGTATTAACAAAAAAGTATCCAGCTCATCAATATTTTGGTCATCCCCTTTAATTTCCTCTGCCCCTGCACCCCCACGGGGTTCGCAGGATGATCTGACATGCACAGAAAATTATCTTTCACAAAGGATGATGAATACTTATAAACTTCCATTTCTGTAAAAATCAGGACCTTTGTGGAGAAGACCTGGATTTGGTGAGCTGATCTACTCTAAGCTCAGTGCTGATTCTATTGAGCCATGAGCAGACAATGGGAGTCTACCATTAAAAGCCCAAGGCCTCCCCGGTGGGTCATTTCAAGGAAATCCAGAGGAGGACAACAGAGAAGGCCATACTTAACACTTTCCCAAACATAATTGGCATGCCATTTGAAAGATTAAAATGACTCTGTCTGTTTGCTTTTGGGTGGTAATGTTCTACCCACAGGGGGTTCTAAGCACTGGAGCAGATTGTCTGTACACATTACAGAACCTCAACCACTCTCGGGTAACTCACCTAGATCACAAAGGAAAGCTAGTAAATGTAATTTCTTTAGACTTCAAAAAAGCTTTTGATACTGTGTCTCACAGTATCCTTCCGGACAAAATGTCCAGTGTATAGCTGGATAACTGTTACACGATGGGTGAAAAAATGTTATAGTTATAGGGAATGGGGTGACATCAGACTGGTGACTGGTCACTAGTGGAGTTCCACAGGGCTCCATCCTCCGCCCAGTTCATCAGAGACTTGGATTTGGGACTGAAAGAATACTAAGTTTGTTGATGACACCAAATCGGGAGAAGCTGTTGACTCCCTTGAGGGCAAAGACGCCCTGCAGAGAGATCTCAACAGGTTAGAGAGATGGACAATCATTAACCATATGAAGTTTAACAAGGGCAAGTGCTGGATTCTGAACCTGGTATGGGGCAACCGTGGTTGTGTGTATAGACTGGGGAATGAGAGGTTGGAGAGCAGAACTATGGAAAGGGACCTGGGGGTCCTGGTTGATGGTGAGTTGAATATGATGGCAAGTTCAATATCAACAGTGCTCTGTAAGCTAGGAGGGTCAACCATGTCCTGAGGGGCATCAGGCAAAGCATCATCAGCCAGTCGAGGGAGGGGATTGTCCTGCTCTGATCTGCACTCGTGTGGTCTCACCTGGAATATTGTGTGCAGGTTTGGGAACCACAATATAAGAAATACATTAACCTATTGGAGAGCATCCAAAGGAAGGCCACAGGGATGGTGAAGGGTCTGAAGGGGAAGCCTTATGAGGAGCGGCTGAGGTCACTTGTTTTTGTTCAGCTGGAGAAGTGGAAACTTAGGGGAGACCTACTGTGGTCTTCAACAGCATCGTGAGGGGAAGCAGAGGGCCAGGTACTGATCTTGTCACTCTCATGACCAGTGACAGGACTCAAGGAAATAGCATGAACCTGAGGCAGGGGAGCTGTAGATTACGTATCAGGAAAAGGTTCTTCACCCAGAGGGCGCTTGGGCACTGGAATAGCCTCTCCAGGGAAGTGGTCAGAGCCCCATGCCAGTCTGAGTTCAAGACGTGTTCAGACAATGCTTTCAGACACATGGTGTTATTTGGCACGTCCTGCACAGGGCCAGGAGTTGAACTCAGTGATCCTGGTGGGTCCTTTCCAACTCAGGATATTCTGTGATTCTATGATACTGGACCACACAGATGCCTTCTATAGATACCCAGGTAATTGTTAGACCTCAGAAACATATTAAATGTCCTGCAGTTAAGGAATCCGTTCTATACAGACAGAGCCACTGCATACATTTCTCTGATGTTAATTCCTACTTAGATTTATGGTGCCTTTTCATTGTCCTCTATTAAATGCTTCTGTTAGCTTTTCTGTTACATTTTTTCACAGTTTACAGCCCTATAAAATTGAGTTACTATCCATGCAAACTCATACCATTTGCATTTGGAGAAGTTCTGGTCCAAATAGATGTGTTATCGTTCTGCCTGTTTGGTATATTTAGGTGTAAATCTTTGCCTAGTTTTTTTAAGATGCATTGACTTTTTGTATTTCACCAAATCTGATTAAAGTAATATTTGGTACCAACTTGTGATGATGAGGGAGCAAGAAACAGGCTCAGAGGCAGATCAGTACCTAGTGGTGATAATGATTCTTTGAGTCATTAGCCCTGTTGAGTCAAAAACTTCCAAATTTGCTTCTATTTTCTGTCTATGGACTAGATCCAGAAAAATATTCCATTACAATTATTTAAGGATCTATATTGAAAAATCTTTCGTGCTTACCCTTAGCACAGATTAAAATTTCTGAGCTTTCAGTAGTGCTTGCCTAGAGTATCACGTATGCAAAGATTTCCTTCTTAGTGTTTCCTACTGAACAATTCAGACAACTTCTCCCCAGCCCATTCCTCTTTATAGATCACCTTTCCAAGCCCCTTTTGCTCTGCATATACAGCTTGGAGGCCTCACTTGGAGCTGTACAAATTTCCTCCAGGGCTGAACGAATCAATAAATGAGTAGTGAACAATGAAGGCAAATAAATTAACTTCTTCTTCTTGTACTCTATTGTAGAATACGTTCATGATCCCTTACACCTTCTTGCACTGAAAGGGAGTGGAATTAAAATTTCCATCTTTATTGTCCATTGCCAAAATTATCTTAATGTAATCATGGAGAAAATATTTCAATTTCAACTTTCTCTTTTTTAATATTTTTCCCACATTTTGGTGTTCCTGCTGCTCAGATATATACTGACAGTTCTGCTATATCAATCAAGCTAGTTTTCTTCATTGATCTATTAAGAGCATTTTTAAATTTTTTTTAAAGAAATCATATCCTTAACTTCTTTTGTATTGCAACATCATACATTGTCTTATACATCCAATATCCCAGCCCTCCACATTCACTGAGAGTTCTTACTTTTTCAGTGTATTTTGTCTCATCTTTTGACTCCCTTCTGGGCATTCTGACTGAAAATCAGACCTTTGGTTTATCATTTGTTTAAGGCAGTACAATTGTTTCTATCTCTGTATCTCAGATAATCAAACTCTGTGCTGTTTGATAAAGACTATTTCTTCTAACATCATAATACCAACAGCAGTGCCATGCCTGTATTTCTGGAGTGAGGCATCCCTGGACTAACTACCCCAGAGTGTTCACTACAAGGACATTCCTATCAATGGGGCATTTTATATGCATCCCATTAATATGTTCTTATCCTCTGTGTTAACCAGGAAATGTTTGACATATAGTCATGTTCTTCAGCCATATCTGAAAAAAAAATATATTTTCAAGTCTTTGGGAAAAAAAACTTTCCAGAAAAGCATGATCAATATTAGCTTAGTTTACTTATTGGACAGAGGAATTTCCTAAGGCCCCTTGACAAATAACCAATTGTGAAATTGCTCTCACTAGGAAAAAAAATAAATAGAAAACCAAAAACAAATCCAAGCAAAGAAACAAAAATCCCAAAACTACAAACAAACAAACAAACAAACCTCAAACCAAACCAAAACAAACAAAAAATCAAGCAAAAAAAGTCCAAAACCACATTAAAAAAAAAATCCTGCAAATCTGTGCTATACCTTGAGACTGATCTAGGACACTGAGTGAGTGCAGTATTTTATGATTTTATGTTACTGTATTTAATCTCCTCCAATGCTCTTCAGGAGGAAAAGAACTTTGACCAATATCACAAAGAAAATTAATGAACATTGAATCTACCATATAATTACCAAAAACCAGTCTGGTGAGTTGTTTTTTGGTGTTACTCTTTTTTGAATGCATAGGACCAAAGAATCATAGGGGTTAGTGAATGCATGTTGCTTCATATCAGTCAGTGAAATATCACTGAGGGATTTCACTACAGAGATATAGGACTGCTATGTAAACATGAAAAAAAATGTACAAAATTTTCCAAAGAAGATAGGAAATAAGAAAACAACTTCATCTTTTGAGACTGGAATTTTGCAGTTATGCAAACTAAAATTAATCAGAAAGTACAAGCTATTTTTATGGAGACAATTTCTGTTAAAGTCCTTAACTTGTCAAAAATCTTTGGAAAGGGAAGGGTTACTTTTATTGTAAAATTCTATTCTGTGAGTGATATACATTTATTATATGTTTTGATGTAACAGAGAAACCCAAAGGGAAAGAATACGGAGTATGATAAATAAAAATGTGAAAATAAACATTTGTGATCAAAGTTCTGAGAATTCAAATTGGGAGAGTAGAATAGTTAGATCCATCCCTAATTTATTCCTCATCTAAATCTAAATTTCATACTGAGAGTTTTGGTGTATTTGATTAGTTAGTTGGTCATACCCAAGCTCTACATATTCTCTGCGACTCACAGGCCTATAGCTCTGTGTTATTTTACCTATATCTCTTACGTATCTTTTCAAACAATAGCTCCTGTTGTAGCTAAAAAGAATATTTTCTACACTTTTTACTTTTCTGTGCTCAAATTCAAGAATTATGAATATCTGGTAGAATCTGATTATGGAACTACATTTGGTGTGTTTCAGAGAGCAATAGTCTTGACTCTCGTGTGTTCGTCAGAACTAAAAGTATCTCAAGATCCTCGGATAAGAGATACAATAGAAATAAAAATGCAATTACCGTTGAAAACATTTTCACACAATAGATATATTCTATTTTTGTCTTACTTTTAGAGTAGCTTAGGTTTTTTGTTCATAGTTCATAAATTCTAAAAACCGTACCATCAAACTATATAAAGAATACTTTTGAACAGTTTGGAAAATGGCTTACGCATTTATCAGGTATTGGAGTGTCCTAAAACTAGTGTTTCCTTGTCTCATACACTTTCTGTCTGCCCAGGACATGATCTTGTTGCAGTCTGTGAAGACAATTCTTGCTAATTCTTCTTTTTCCCATTTTGAGGCAGCTTCTGCTCCAGACCTTTAAAGATCTAATTTTGTCACTCAGTCAGCTTTGGTAACAGGAGGCTAGTTATACTGAATTAGTATCCTGGACTTCTGTTACTATGAGTCTGGGTTTTTATTCTTCAAAACCCTTCCTCTACTGATGGATGCTGGGAATTATGGATACATTTTCACTCAAGAGCCTTTCTTGACTCAAATGTTAAAGCTGTGGAGCTAGTGTGGCTCTGAATACGAAAGACCTTTTATCTGCTTCTGACAAAACTACTCAAGGTAAAAGCAAATTTATGGAAGTGAACATTTTGCTACATGCTCGTGATGTATTGGAAATTCAGATCTTTCAAATGGGATTGATTGCAAAGGCCCTGCACCAGCCTCTGTACAGTGAACTTAAAGGTCAGAACACTACAGCTTCATGCACTTATATAACTGAGTGCTGACCTGGATCAGCTGGCATTCCCCATGAGGATTTCACCTTGCTTTCTTCAGCTGCTGCAGGCAATGGGCAGACTGGGAAGGGGAGCAGGTTACCCTGTGCCACGGGGTAAAATCTTTGAAATCATGTAAGAAACACAGTCATGCATCAGCAATTAATTTTTTAAATTATTTTTAAATATTAACTCATCTACTTTAAGCTAGGATTAAAGCTTCTCTTTAATAGCACAGACAATAAAACCTTGCAGAACTGTATTTTCATTGTATTTCATGTAGAAATTCTAAATTTTCATTTAGAAGTCTGATTGAAAAGCAGATAAAATCTAGCATATTAATTCTCATGATTAAGAGGCTGTATTTTTTTATAACCCACCTCCACTGACCACATTTTTCATATCAGTCTTGGTTTGCACTAAGGATCCCTGAATTGTTTGGGATTAAGCACCAATTCCCTCCCTGACATTGCCTTGTTTATTACAGAGATCTTCCCAGGAATTTTAGTTATTCAGCTGTGTCTAGACACAGATTTGTACCCAAATCCATCAAATGTCACATAGACCTACCCAGTATCTGCTGCAATTCTCTGTTTTTGAGAACAAGTTTTATGCTCTGTGCAACATCTCAGTCCAGACCAAGGGTGAAGCAAGTATTAAGGCAATGTAGAGAAATTTGAGAGGTGGAACTGAGAAAAAGAAGAGGGTAAAACCAAAAGAAATCCAATACACATTTTTTTCGCAGCCAGTTTTGTTTAAATTGCTTTTGGTCATTCCTCTGACAAAAACACAAATCTTTACTACTCTGGGTTTTACTCACTAGCAAATGGTCTGGATTGCATCTGTCCCAGAGACATTCACACAGTCACTCCTCTTCAGCACTTAGTTTAAGAAATAAGTAAGTCATGGTTTCTAGTTCTTCCAGCAGCATTCTGAAAAAAGTATGGTGGTTTGGGTTTTTTTCAGGTGCCTCTTACAAGTAGTAACCAACTGAAAGGGAAAAATGGTACTTAGCATATATCCTTCTCATTTTTGTCATGTTTTTCTTCAAATACTAAGTGTTAATTCAGACAGGACTGAATAATAGAAAACACATTAGATGTCTAATAGCTTCATTACCACTCTGCAGCTTCTACATATACATTACTAAAAGCCTTTCATGTTAGAATTCCAGTAACTGTACCAGAACAAAATCAAGTTCTTTTCTGATTAAAACAAAAAATACATCCCTCACAATAAAAAGCCTACCGAAATCAGCTGAACACCTGGACAAGAAAGATAATTATGGTAAGTACGACAGCTTTGTAAATGATGACATAACTATGGCCAGCCAACAAATAAAAACTGTTCCTCTGTTTTTGGTATCAATGATTCTGAAGAAAACCACATAGACAAAGTGTCCCCAAACTCATATAATTTGAGTTGCACATCATTCAGAGGTTCATCAGTCTGACTCTCCTTTAGAACACCTAGCCCCATTTTTTGCAGGTGATTTCATAGCATGAAATTCATATTTTGTGAAGCTATTCCTTTAAGTTGTTCATAGAAGAGAATAAGCACTCAGGAATTTACAAGTGCTGTAAGGGTAATGGATTAGAGGAAATATCTTGTACATCTCCATAGTACTGGAAAAAAGTTGCTTTCACTTTCCACCCTGAAAGAGTCCAGCAGAGTCCAGTACATCTCATTCATTTCTATCTCTTACTCAGTCTTTCCTAAAATTGTAAATTTTCCTTTCCCCTCTTTTTGCCTCATTCCATTTATAGTTGGGCAGGCATAATTTCCAGTCTAATGCACAGAGCACTCTCCAGAAAGGTGGAGAATGTGATCTGAATCCTCTCAAACTGAGTGACAGGGAAATGTAGTGACAGAAGAGAACAGCAGCTCCATGACAACAGTCTTTAAAGGAAAATTTTGGGATAATAATTTTGAAAGACTTAGGACCTGTAGTAGAAAGAAGAGCCTGCTAAGGTCTCAGAGCCTAGAGGACAAAATACTGGTTACAAGCTCAGCAGAGGAGCTGCCTGTCTTGTCAGCAGTCTACCCTAGGTGGCTCCCACCCAAACATGCTACTTCTTTGGATCATAGGGAGCACAGATCTATTGGGATTTATACCTAATGTGGGCACTGAAAAGAACCTAGGAATACTGAAACACTGCATTCTGCGGTGATCACATCATGATGTTAAAACAGCTCCTGAATTTTCCTATAGGCACTGATTTACAAGCTTTTTTATACTCCAATTCCCTCTTGTTTGCTCCTCTAGAGACATAACACTTACTTACCCACATCAATTTTTGTGAGTCAAGTTCCAGAGGTGCTGAATAGGAGTGCTTTGAATGCACGCAGGGTAGTGTGGAACCTTCTAGATTCCTGTAGATACACAAAGCAGACATTTTTTTTTCCCACCTAGTTTTTCCTCATGTTCTAATCCATAGGTATTTTCAAAACAGAGTACTAAAGGAAATATGCCTGTGGCTACATACTGGCTTCTCAGGTAGCTCTTTTTTTAGAATGTGCTCTTGGGATAAAGAAATAGTGGTTTCCTCTCCTCTTCTGCACCTATTTCTGTTGTTTGACTTCATACCTGGGGAATGGATTAGACTTCAGACTGAGCCCATAAAAAAGCACGAGTCAGTAGGTCAGAGTACAGAGGTTGGAAGGCTTGCCTGGGAGGATCTGTAAGACACCCTACTATGATGCTGCTTTAAGAAGTATGCTACTGATTACCATTTTCTTCTCAGCCCACCGCATATGAAAAGTTTGGTTGTTCTGTGAAGCAGAAGTGAGAGCTAACCATGACCTTGCCTTCCAGGCTTTCTCCCATTTCTGCTTTAAAACAGTCAAATACCCCAGAGGGGGGCCCTGAACAGATAAAAAGGCATCATCAACTGAAATCTGAGAAATTACCAACTGTTGATTACTAGCACCATAGCAATTTGGAATCTACCACATCAATTTGTCCTTGGCTAGAAAACTGACTGTGAACTCAGTCACAACAGTAAAACTTTCTCCTGAGGTGAGAATGAAAGAATTCAATAGTTTTAATTTCAATTTATTTTCTAGCAAAACAATTGAAAAATAACTTTTGAATGGACATTTTTAGTTCATTCTATGGAAAAAAAACCATTGTCCAAATAACATTTCCCATGCCATCACAAATCACCATTTAACAGATAGGAAACAGCTTGGTGTAGGCACTAATGCAAGCATTACTCTAATCTCAGTAGTGTTTGCTCTGCTAATTATGTTTGCTAGATCATTCTTGCTTGCTTCTTCCCACACTGTAGAGATCAGACTCAATTTTTCTAACCAAATCCAGGTTAGTACATGTATTTCAGAAATTCATATTGGGACTACTTTCAAAAATCTTGTTGTAAAATCATAGAACTTATATAAGAACCACTCAAGAGCAAACTGAACCAGTATTCCCAAAGCAGAAATAACATTCCTGACTCAAAACTGGTCTTCCACATTGCAAAGGTGAAAAGAAAGTCATTGTTTCTCTTAAAATTCACCCCTAGAGCAGAGGATTGTTTTTGTGCATCTCTTTGCAACTCCAGTGCAGATGTATGCACTTTAAAACAAATTATAGAAGAATCCTCAATACACTAAAGAAATATTTAAATAGGAACTAAATAAAACAGATCCACCTGTAACAGGGTTGTGGTACACATTGATTATTTTGGGCTGTTGAATTTCCTTTTGGAATCTCTAGAAGCCAACAAATCAGACCTAGGAACCCTCCATGGGCTATTTTTAGCTTTGGCTCAAGGGACAAAGTTGGCATAAAGCTTGTCCTTGGCCCACTACCAAGGTGTTTTAAGGAAAGGAAGGATTAAGCCAAACAATCCTTGTCAAATATTCACTGATGATTAGCAGCATGCTGTAGTCTTCGCAATTCTCCTGCATCTCTTCCAACACAGCATAATTTTCATACTCTCAATAGAGAGTTGTTTAATTCTGTCTCAGGACAGGCTGATTAATTTTGCGTAATTGACTCTATGGCTCACAGTAGGCAAACAATGATAAGCAAAGAAAGAAAAAAAAACATTTTCAATAGAGCTGAATGCAGATGGTACATTATCTTGTCTAACATCATTGTCATATGAACCTGTATCTGGATATTGTAGTGGAGGCTGTCCCATTACCCAGGTTTGTCTTATAGGAGTGCACATTGGATGTTATACTCGTAGTCTTCACATAAATATGTCCCAGTTATTAAGCCTGTTCCATAAGATCCAAACCTCAGAGTGAATCTTTAACCAATAATTGTAAAGCACAGAAACCCCAGAAGTGCTAAATGCACTGGAACTGATGCAAAGCTTTTAAACTATGCATAAATGTACTAATTTTAAACACATTTGAAGTGATCATATTCACTGGATACACTTCCACTCCAAACCAAAACCTGTATCTGGCTGAATCTTAATGTAGATCACTTGCCGTTGAAGTCACTGCTCCATTGAGCAGCTTGCTAAAGATGGCTTCATTTGGGAATTAACATGCCTTGAGTTGCAAGATAGTTCACACACTGATGTCTACACTTTATATATAGAATCCTATATATAGATCCTATTCCTAAGGCAGCAGTAATCACCACAAGTTAAAATAAGTCACACTAAGATCGAATGACAAAATTTGAAGTTCTATCATCAGGATAGTTTATTTATTAAAACTGGGTAGCCCATCAGACGTGATAAGGATGCATTTCAGCTCTCTGAGCTTATGAAAAAAGAAAGAAATGGCCAGTCTTCGCGAACGAAGAACCGGGGAAGGTCTTTACACCTTCCAGCCTGCGCATTGGATTTTTTAGGTGAGACACAGTGTGCGCGGAACTGAGCCCACCCTTTAATCCTAAGGTTCATCTGCCGGGGCCAAGCGAGCTTGGACGGTGGCAGCGAGGTCCTCAGGACGTAGATGGATTGCCTTACAGGGCTAACGAGCTCCATCTGCCCAGCTAACGAGCTTATATTGCTTTACTCAATAACCTGGTGATGCTGTTAAGACTTAGTTGTCGTTACAAGCATAAGCCAACTCCCACATGATCTCTGCCTTTCTTTACACTCAGTTTCTCACTCTTCTCCCTCACAGAGATGGAAAACAAGATCTGCACAGAGGCTGTATAATGGATAAAAATATTTGTTAACAAATAATAGCAATTGCTATGAATAGAATGGCAAAATGAAGAGCAAAATGTTATGTGGTTGAAGATGAAGTAATCTCAAATAAACAAAGTTAACCTAATCAGACTAAACACACCCATGAAAATACACTACCAGAATAACAATTTTTAAATTGAACTCTACTAAATCTGTTCTAGTTCACATTTACAGTTCAATCCTTCAACCCTAACATATTTATAAAATGAAAGGTTATCCAATCATGTGATAATGGGTATCCTTCATGACAGTCTTTTGGAATGGATGGATACCATAGTCTCTGAAATGAATGGTTATTAGACCTTACCTCAGAAATCTTCATTTATCATGAAAGTTATTCAAGTGATATGAATAATTACAGAATAACAGCTATAGATCTTCTGGGGAAAAGAGGTTTCATGTTCCAGAAAAGAAAACATATAGGGGGAAGAGACAGAAGAGGACAAAAGTTTCTATAAGATTTTGGTCAGAAGCCCAATATTGCTCAAGTGGGATTAAAAAATCTTTACAAAGTGAATATTGTTTGTGTAGAGATGATCTCTAATCCATTTATTTCTGTGGTTTTCTCACAATACCTAAGGAATAATTGCTTTTAGAAGGTTTGCAAATTGCTTTGTCACACATCCTTAAGGAGTAAAAGTGCACTCAAAGCAGAGCTCTACCAGCCAGGGTTCGCACTGTGATAGAGCCCTAGGCACAGTCACGTTTAAGACCCTAGGAAACACAGGGATGTAAATCCAGGTCATATGATGTTACAGAGATCACTTGGAGCTTCTTAGAGGCAGAACCATCCATTGACATCTCAAGGGCAAAATAATTTTTACCTGCAATACCAAACAAGAAATCTTGCAGTACTGACATTCCTGGGTGCCTAGTATGATCCCTGAGAAGTATCAGAAAGGTTTCATAAGAAGCTGTGAACAAAAGAGTAGCCCGAGAGGGCTCAGAGAGCTGCTGTGGGACTGGGGAAACTCCAAGGAGATTTGATGTAGGTGGGTGGTACAAAGGGAAGGACACGTCTCCATGACCTTTCATTTGCTTCCTGCCCTCAGGAGCCAATCTAATTTCCCAGGTAATTCAGTGGCCACCTCAGGAGGGTTTTGTCCTGGCTGGTGGCTGCAGTGCTGGGGAAGGTTGTCCCAGAGGCAGTGGTGCTGGGCTGGGATGTGCAGGCACTCAGAGAGCAGACTTCACCCCAAACACTGCTGCTTGCAGAGTAGTGGAGAAAGAGCAGCCACCGCATTCATTTGGGATTCAGGGAAAGCCAGTGCCAAATGGGGAAGGCAAAGGCAGCCTGGCAGCTGTTTCACTGCTGACACGTAATACAAGCTCTTGTGCTAAAAGAAAAAAAAAAAAAAAGACACAAACCAAAAAAACAACAGTGTTAAGATACATAAAGACTCATAAACTTATTTTCCTACTTCTTTTTTTCTTCTTAGAGTCCTACAGAAAAAGCCAGATCTGTGTGAACTTTTGACTGGACTCAGAAATGCCAGTTTTGTAGAGATGCTAGGTGTTGCAAGTACTTTACAGTGGACACCCACAGAAACAGCTAAAGCCAGAAATGTCACTAGGGCTTGTCTCGGGCTAACCTAGCTTTAAAAAATTGGTGCCCCCTGCCTGAAGTGTGTTGAGCGGGAAGCTCTACCAGAATTCTCATCACGTGCTAACTGAAAGGAAAATTACACCCTCTACTTTAATCTCAGAAATGTAAATAATAAATAATAAGAAGAGCAAGTATCATAACTCAAATATTTACAAAAGGCTGTTGTCCTGACTTTTCCTAATCTTCTTAGTAATCTGTCTCAAAATAATGCAATTTTGCTAACACTGGTGTCTCTACACTTCTGCCCTTCCAAAAGGATGATTAACTAAAACTGCATGTTCTGTTCATGTTTTAAAAGCACTCGGAAGGTCTTCTAGAGGAGATGAAGTTCTGCAAAACAGAAGGATGAAAAAATATTTCAACAGGAAAAGAACTATTTTCTCAAGGCTAAAAATAAGAGGGAAAACAACTGTCACACAAATGTCTATGTACGTGAATGGAGCTGCCTTGGATTTGTAAAAGCTCTGAAAAATCACGATTCAAAGCTCACTTTAAACTGAGGGAGTGTAAGGAAGCCCAGGGTCAGCCCCAGTGGATCAGACTGGTGCTCCAACACACTGAATGCTGGCAGTTTTAAAGGGGAAGACTATACTCAATAAATTATTCAGTGCCATTTGATAAAACTTTAGGATACTGGTTATTAAAGCTGTGCAGTCTGTCAAACAGGACCGAGAAAGAAAGCCACTTCTGATTCAAGGATGTCAGTTCTGTGAGAACATGATCCATGTTGAGGGAAAAGTTAAGTCCTGCTCAAGAGCCTATAACTGCACATTCCTGTGATTGCATAGGAACTGTAGCCAGGGATGAATTAGTGGGTTCAGATGGTAAATCAATAGGGAGAATCTTGGAATTCATTTTGTGCACTGCTGTACTAATGTGCAAAATGTCACTGTCTCCTGATTGGCTGCCTGAGGGAGGGTCACTCGCATTTTTCTACCAGTTCCCTACAGACTGTCAATTTATAAGACCTTAAATAAAACAAAAAACCTATGTTACTTCACTGAAGGAACAATGCAGAATGAAAATTGCCATTAGATGTGTCATTGTGATAGTGATTTCAATCAAAAATTAATAATATTATTTGAGAATACAGAACTGTTAAAGCAGAGTGCTTGAAATTGTGATCTGTCTGAGACTGTGGAGATCAAGCACCAGAAGAAATTATCTTCAAACTCCCTCTTTTTTGACTGACCTTTGTCACTGTAATTAATAGTTGGATGCAGACCAAGCTATGGGGAACACACGCATATTAAGAAATATATGTAAATGTACTGCCCACCCTAGAGTCCTCACAGTCTGAAGAAGCTAGGAATGGAAGTACAATCTCAACAACGATTTCCTTGATAAACAAAGCAGTTGAATGACTTGCTTAGGGCTATGTGGGAAGCTTGTGGTAGAAGGCAGGACCTCTTCTCCTAGGAGAAGGTTCTGTATGCCATACAGAACACCCTTCCCTAGAGCCAATTATCAACTATTTGTTTTTGTATGACTCTACCATGCCTTAAAAATACCCTTTAAGGAAAAAAAGACATTTGCAAAGAGGAAGGGAAAAAAAAGTCCAAAATAAAAAGCATGCCTCAAAGGCAAAAGCTGTTGCCTCACAGGCCAAGGTGAGCTCACATAGGAGAAGTTCAGAAGATAAAAACTGTGACCGTAAAAAAAAAAAGAAGAAAGAATTAATGACTGATGAATCATTTACAATGGATGAAAACTGCAAAGATGATTTATGGTACTCACATTCAGCTAAAGCAATAGCTCTTTACTAGCCTGTTCAAACCTGTAGAATCCAGGTCTGTTTTCATGAACAGTTAAGGTCAGTGGAAAGCTTTGCTTGCTTTTGTCTATAAGGAATGGAGAAAGAGGGGGGTTAAGTAGGCTGTTAGTTATGTAGAAGCTGTGTTACATGATATAATGGCAAATTATGAAGTCCTGGCATGCAAGAACATGATCACTCACATTTAAACTGTGGCAATAAAGAGGACAGTAGACACATGAGATAAAAGCAGGGCGGGGGGCTGGAGGAGAAAGAGGAAGGAAGAGAATAGATTGCAAATCAACTGAATTTGGTATACAAAATGTGCATTTTAGCTATGGGAACAGTATCGACTTCCAAGCCTGGAACTGAAAGCTCTTCTGACATTTTCCCATGAAATAACTTGTCATGTGAAAATGCCAAATGACTGAAAGTGCTTAAGGAAACATTTTCCCCCATTATTTTCATCATTCCAGGGGTTCTAGACTAGAATTTTATATTGCAAAGAAAGAGAAAGGACAATTTCATTGTGAATTAGCTAATAGCCTAATGGTCTTTGCACTCTACCTGCTTGTAGGTAGGTAGTGATGTTTTCTAAGAGAATACCCTCAGTAGTAAGCTGCTTTACAATAAGCATATTCTCTGCATTGTTTTCTTCCTTTAACACACACAAAACACTTTGGAAGATTTTTTTTTTCCCTTTTGATTGTGGAAAATAAAGAATATCTATAAAATATTCAGAAGTATTAAAAAAAAAAAAGTGTTTTTTTCAGTGGGCCATATCTAGCATTTAGGTCATTTGCCTATCATGTTAATTGCATGTCACTATGCATTAAGAACTGGTGGCACTTTTGAGCGTAGGGAAGGAGAGCAGTTCATTTAAAGTTGTCGCACTATGAAAGGCCACCTACTAGGGCAGGCTGAGCGATTCACAATGAATAATTTATTCTCTCCTTTCTCTTGTGGAGTAGTGACAAGCAGAATGTGAAGGATTCTTTTCTTCCACTATAGTTCTATATTTTGTCTTTAAGACAGGTCAAAAGCCAGCCTACGTCAATGGAAGACTGTTAAGTCAGGCATGCTCCATGGTTCACAATAAATGTCAGATGTTAGCAACCCAGGGAAAGTTATGATGCCAGGAGTTTTGCTACATAGATGAAGGAAAAATCGATGATCCAGCTTTAAGAGGCAGGTTATAACATACAGTCCAAACTGCAAATATCTTAAGTAACAGCTCTGAAGTCCCTTCACAAGGATTTTTGCAGGGACAAATATTTGGGGGGTATGAAGCGTATCACTTATGAGGAGAGCCTGCAGGAGCTGGGCCTGTTTAGTCTAGAGAAGAGAAGACTGAGAGGGGATCTCATCAATGCATAGAAATATCTTAAAGGCCGGTGCCAAGAGGATGGTGCCAGGTTCTATTCAGTGGTGCCCAGATACAGGAGTAATGGCCATAAAATAAAACACAAGAAGTTCCACCTCAACATGATGAAGAACTTTTCCTTCAGGGTGGCAGAGCACTGGAACGGACATCATGGAGTCTCTGTTCGTGATGATATTCAAAACATACCCAGACACATTCCTGTGTAACCTGCTCTAGGGAACCCTGCCTTGGCAGTGGGGTTGGACTAGATGATCTCCATCAAATGATTCTGAGATTCTGTGAAAATAAGCAAACACAGTTATTCCGCTTTCTCCTAAAAAGATCTGACAAGATGACAGTAAGAAATTCCTTACTAGCTCTTCTAAACACAGTTTTCCATAACTGCTCTGTGAGAAATGGGATAAACTATACAAAAAGATAACAACTTTTCATCTGAATATTATTACTTTTTTCGAAATGATAAAAAATGATTGCGTTTCTTTCCTGTTTTTTGATTGGTTTATACATGAGCACTACTAGTATGAATTAAACCACTTCTCCTCTATGTTGTTTATACTTTCTGTTGCCAATCATGTCAGATAACCACAGCCACTTGATCCTCAGATTTTAATGCAAAGTATACACAAAAAGGCTATTGAAAGAAAATACAATACTCTCAGTAAGTAATGGAAAATTATTTAAAATATTCAGGCAACTTCCCTAGTTTAGATGTATTTCTCATCTGACCTCAAAACCGAAAGAAATAAATTCAACCAGAGTTTGAAAACCTGCATGGAATGCTTTTAAACTAAACACGTCTTTTTACTGCTTGTCTTCTTGACAAATTTGGGAGATTAGCAATTTTCTTGTACAGAAACATTTTTAAATTATACCTCTTTGGAATTTAACAGTAATAAACAACATCCCCAAACAAGGAAACAAAATCCTCCTAATTTTTACAAAAAACAAAACAAATCGTATGAGGGACTACACAGCATTCTCCCATCCAAAACTCAGGAACTGGAACAGGTGGGGGCCAAAATCCAGTTAAAATTATGGAAGTGGCCACTCAGTTTTGCAGTATTTGAAGGTATGCGTGCAGGTACCTCTGTGCCATTTTGATATACTGGCATAAACATTACCTTAGAAACCTCAACCAGCTGGTTTTTGATTCATGATTAAACTAATTCAGTGACATTTGCAGGTGTAGATTGTTTGGGAGTTTTCAATACTTTTATTTTGGTTTTTATACAAGTGAGATGAACCACACAAGAATTTAGGGATAATAATCCTTCAGGATGTGATAGACTCCTAAACAGAAACCTGAGTCCTAATCTTTGTCATAACTGAACCACACTGGCCAGACTCTGTGTGAAGATAGGTTGACAGTATTCATCTTACTGAGATCTAAAGCTCTATCCTGACTTAAGAAACATTTTCAATAGAAATTTAGCTGAAACAGGGTGCTTTTGGTGAATAGACATGGTGAACTAATTAATTGTTCTGCATTGTTTGCATGCACAGCTTTTATCTATTAAACTGTCTTTGTCTCAACTCATGACTTTTCTCACTTTTACTCTTCTGATTCTCTCCCCGATCCCAATGCAGGGGGAGTGAGCAAGCATTATGATGGTGCTTAATTGTCCCCTGAGGTTACACCATAACATTCCTTCCTGGCATATAACATGGGGCTCAGTGTACTCACACAATGACAGATTTGATTGGAATGTGCTAGATCAAGTTTATAGCTCATGTTGCTGTATAGCTATTAATTGTCAGGCTCCTGTGCTTGCCATGGGGCTTGCCTGCCCGACTGTCTGTTAGAGTCTATTTCTCATTAGTGGCTGTTTTTTTGTTTTCACTGCTTGCTGCAGTGCTGCACTGCTTATCATCTTACCCTGCTGTGCCTGGGAACATTTTGATAACAGCAATTACGATGCACCTGAGCTGGCAGATGGCCAGAGCATCGTTGCTGTGCCTGTGCTGCTGTACTGGCAAGGCTGGAAACCCAGTGTGAACTCAGACTGAAGGTACTGTGACCTGTGGACAAGTCCATGGGGGAGCAGGGCACCCCTAAGTGCCTGTGGCCGTGGATAAGTCCACACCAGATCAGGTACACCTCAAAGCATCTGTGACTGTGGTTATGTCTGCACTGCTGCAGGTACACCTTGAAGCATCAGTGGCTGTGCATGAGGTCATGCTGGAGCACCTAAAGTGTGTGGCTGTGTTATATGCACATGTAGAGGTTACTCATATTTAAGGAACACTATAATATTATAGTGTTCCTTAAATACAAGTAAATATTATAGTGTTCCTTAAACACGAGTAACCTCTGCAAGGAATTGCAACACAATGTTTTGTCAAATAAAAATTGTCTATAACATTTCAGTGATTTTGTAGATAACTATTCATATCAAAGAAAAGCTGAAGAAAACAGTTAGAAATATTACAGCTGGATTCGGTTCAACGCAAAGAGCAGGACACAGAGGCCCCATTTCTGACTCCAGAACAACCACAGTGCACCTCTTGTGGTGTGCAAAAGTCTGCACAAAGCCTGTGCTGAAGCACAGGGGCTATTCCTCTCTCCTGTTACTTCATCACTTGTGTTTCCATCACAAGGCTGAGGTGTCTGTAAACTGAACTTCGATGGGTGAGTTCCTAAATTGATTTTTGCTACAACCAGAAATCAGCATAGGAAACTGCCACCAGATGTTTCTAAGGGATTAATCTTATCTTAAGACTCCATGTTATGTTTTCCCACCATCCACCCATTTCGTGCATACTTCCTTCTGATAACCCAGTGCATGTTCTCCAAGCTTATACCTTTTCCCAGCTGGATTAACCAGGGTGAAGTGCAGGTGCATCTGTTTCTTTCCCCACACAGATATTCTCTTTGCTTCTGGGGCCCAAGTCAAACACTCAAACAAGTCAAGCAGAACATGATATTATTTCTTCTTCTTAGATTTGACCCTAGAGGAGTCTGAAGTAGACCAGGGAACAAGTGTGGACTTCCCTGACCTGAAGCATGAAAATTGAAGTTGGATTAGTTGAGATAGTTGGAAGGCCTGGGATGCTTAAAAACAGAGTACTGGCAAATCTCTATTACCCATAAGCAAGCGAGTTGTTTCAAGGGTCAATAGCAAAGCCAATTTGGATAGATATGTGGACCTGAGATCATAAAAATATATACTCATTTAATAATGTTTGTGCCTTGTTTGCTCCTTTGAAGTGTTCTACAATTTGCATGCACTAAAACATTCTTTGGTTTATTGTTCTCACTGGATAGAATTTGAAATTTGCTCTGTTTGGATAATTGAGGCAGCAAGTAAATAACTATCTGAGGATCGTTCTGTTTAATTTCAAAAAACATAATTCAGAACTCCCCAGTGACTGGACAACCATTTTTTAAACTTGGGGAATTAAATTAAACTTGAACTCTTTGAATGGAGTTATTTGGAAGGAAACATGCACTATTATTTCTAAGAATCATGTGAATATTGATGTCAGTTCTATTTGCAAATAATCTTTTTATTTCTAGATCATGTCCCATTAGGGTTGTTCATGCATATTTCTTTTGGAGCTTTTTTTTCTTTTTTCCTGCGGAAAGCATGATGGAACACAAAACAGATAATTATCAGTATTTTTACATACTTCCCTTTCATGGAATTTGAGGAGGGGTATTTTTGACATTTTTCTCTCAGTCATTTTTCCCAGGGACTTGAGAAATATCTCATTGGTGAATTGTATAGTCAGAGAAAGATTTGTCTCAAGAGGACAAAACAGCATAACAAATTATGTGGATGTACTCAGAATAGAACATTTCTCAGAACAGCAGTAAATCTCATGACCTGCCTTTAAGTGCTTCAAAATACAGTGTTTCTGATATCACAAGCATACTATACAGATAATGGTTCTCAAGGAATATGAGAATTATTGTTACTAGATGATTTTTAGAGTCTTAGGGTTGTTTAGGTTGGAAAGACCTCAAGATCATCAAGGCCAAATGTCAACTCATCACTGCCAAGTTCACACTAAACCATATTGCCAACTGCCACATCTATACATCTTTAAAATACTACCAGAGAAGGTGACTCAAATACCTCCTTCTCAGTGAAGAAACATTTCCTAATGCCCGATTTAAACCTGCCCTGGCCCAATCTGAGGCCATTTGAACTCATCCTATCACTTGTCACTTGGGAGAAGAGACTGATCCTCGCCTCACTACAGCCTTCATTCAGGTGGTTATAGAGAGCAAAAACATCTCCCCTCAGTCTCCTTTGCTCCAAGCTAAACAACTCCAGCTCTTTCAGTTGTTCCTCATGAGATTTGTGTTCTGGCCCTTCTCTGTACATGCTGCACTGCCTCAGTGTCCTTCTTGTAGTGAGACTGGAAGGACAGAGACACTATCTGTTCTCCTGGTAACTTAACCAGTCATTCCAAGGCCCTGAAGTCTCTCGATTGCCCTTGGACTTCTTGTTACAACTTCAGTGTTAACTACCTGAGAAATCAATAATGGATAATAGTCTGAGGGCTGTGCTAGGGTGGGAAACTTTTTTCCACATCTTTAACCCAGGCCTCAGTCTGCATATTGGGCCTTCTGTTCCTTTCAAAAGCAAGTCTCCTATGACAATGACACTTTTTTTTCTTTATGGAAGCAGTTTTACACAGAGCATAGGCTGAAAACCTCAGTGACACCTTCAGCCTAGATGAACCATCATTCTTGTTATTGTTCAGCTCCACTTTTAGAGTCTGGTACCTATTATACCAGGGCACCAGGAGAGAGTGGAAGTCATGGAGGAGACACTTATGCTATGCCACATGGGAGCTTATCATGACTATCCTCTATCCCTTAAGTTACTGTGTTCAGCCATGTGGAGAGAGAATAGGGAATCCTCCACATTATGCATTCTCAATTTGCTTTATCAATTGGAAAGATGATGTATTCTCTGAAAGAAGAAAAATTCATGCAGGACATGATACCATCATGGTGGTAGTTCACTCTGTGTAGGTCAAACATACCACCAGGACCTGAAGGTGAATAAAAAAGAAGTCCCATAATTATTGATCGTAATGAAGAGTAGATACTGTGTTAGGCACTTCCAGAGACTAGCGTATTCTCAGCTTCATCACTTGCAAAATCTTTATAGGACAATTTAAAACCAAAAAACTTATGGATCTATAAATATGTATCTTTTGAAGAAGGATTTAATTACATTATATACATTATATTGCTTAAACCTAATTCTATGCTAAGTTACATAAAAGGGCTATGCCTTTCAGTAGTTCCTGCCTCAAATTATATCTATTCCCTATACTAAGGGTAGATAAAAGGAAGGTGTTACAAAGTGGTGAGCAGCTGCCAACACTGTCAGGCCTGGAACAGGAATGAACACAGAGATGCAAGGATGCTCAATCCAACCACTTAGATTTTGCCTTGCTGTCAGTGAAAGGATTTCCCTCCAGTCTCTGGAATGACTGTTAATGTCAGTCACTGAAGATTGCCACTGAAGATTGTGGGAAACAAGCATATTACTCTCTTTCTGGGAGTGATGGATCCAATTTGGCTTTCTCACACCCACTAAGAAACAAAAAAAGCAGTAGAAGACTTCAAACACCAGCTTCATTGAAATATATAAGGAAGGTTATGGGGCCTACCATGAAGTGAAACAGTTTCTGCCATGGCGCTTACAGCAAACTTCTCCAAAGTAAACACAAAGAAGAAAGAGGAAGCACACAACTTGTAAGTTTTAACCGCATTATTTTTTTCAATTATGGGTCCAAATGATGTCAAGCAGCAAAATATTGACACAAACTGCTTCATGTGGTTATCTCCTGACTAGATCAATAAAAACATCTTCTCTTACCCATGTACCCATAATTGCAACCACCATCTCTTCCAATCATGCAGAGACTCATTCAATCATGCCTACCCTCATAAGTAGGGATTCTCATTTCAAGGGTTGGTTTGAAGTGTCTATTATTCTATGTAAAATTTTTTGCAACCTCTCTAATGAAGTACAAAATCTGGTTCATGAATGTGAATCTACATAACATGCAGAAGTGAACAGCAGAGGTCATTTATTCTGCATTCCTACTCCAGGATGGGATGACCATCATCTATCAATAACATACGGTGGAGGAAAGCATCTCAGAAAGGACAAACACAGCTGCTGCCAGAGGCACAAAGGAGACAACATTGTGATCAATGTGAGGATACTATCACACACTGAGATAATCGTTAAGAACAGCCAGCAAGGTTCAGTGTCATTAGCAAACTGTTTGATGCAGACCAATTTAATGGACCACATTGGCAGTTTCAATAAATTATGGCATTTCAGAGTGGTTGCACTGGAAGTCAACTTGAGAGTAAGAGAAAGGATGAATCAATTTCTTTTAAAAGGCAGTTGTTACAAAAATTATAGTTTAATCTATTCAAGTTATATTGGCTTCAGGGACAAAATGTGAGATGTAAAGTAGGAAGAGCTTAAAAATAGGTAGATCATGATGGTTTAACCCAAGTCAGCAACCAACGACCATGTTTGCTCACTCTTCCAGCAGCAGCATTAGGGAGAGAATCAGAAGAGTAAAAGGCAGAAAACTTGTGAGTTGAGATAAAGACAGTTTAATGGGAAAAGCAAAAGCCACACACAAGCAAAGCAAAATGAGGATTTAATTCACTTTTTCCCAAGGGCAGGCAGGTGTTTAGCCATCTCCAGGAGACCAGGGCCCCATCACATGTAGTGATTACTTGGGAAGACAAATGACATTAATCCAAATGTCCCCCGATTTCTCCTTCTTCCCCTCAGTTTATATCCTGTCCATGATATCATATGGTGTGGGATATCCCTTTGGTCAGTTGGAGTCAGCTGTCCTGGCTGTGTCCCCTCCCAGACTCCCAGGCACCTCCAGCCTCCTCACCAGCGTGGTAGTATCAAAAGCAGAAAAGGCCTTGGCTCTGTGCAAACACTGCTCAGCAATAACAAAAAAATCTCTATATTATCAATCCTTTCAGCACAAATCCAAAACACAGCCCCATACTAGCCATTCTGAAGAAAATTAAGTCTACCTCAGCCAAAATCAGCACAGTCATCTCTATATAGATATTACTTGATGCCTAGTAATGAGGTTTAACTGTCTCTTTTTTTCAAGAATGATTTTTCAGTAATTTTTGGTTGTGTATTCGTAAAGCTATCTTAGAACCTATTTAGCATTTTTTGCTTTAGGCACTGCACATTCTCCTCTGTTTCAATGTGCAGATAGAGACTGGATCAGTTCAGTGTATCATCACATTGTATAGGGCATAAAATATTCTTCCACTAATTAAGGCAAGGAACCTGAGCTTATTATTGTGCTTGTTCTTTTGCTTTTGTACCTAACCTAGATTTATCTCAAATATAATACTTAATACAGAGACAGTATAAAACACTTCAGAATGAAAACATAATTGATAACTCTATAACTTCACACTTCTCTCTTTCTCATTCATTTACTGGTCCTTGCAACATTCACCACAAAGACTGAAAATACTTTTTTGTTATATGCAGGAGCAATTAGTTTCAAAAATTATTAAATAAATTACCATTGTAAAATGAACATAGCCATCAAAACTGATCTTCAGTTTTCACAAGGCTAATCTGAACTTTGTGAGTATACACGAGTGTATATATGAATGAGCATACATGGGTGAACGAGCAACTACCTGAAAGGAGGTTGCAGTGAAGTGGGTATCAGTCTCTTCTCACAGGTGACAAGTGAAAAGATGAGAGGAAATAGCCTCAAGTTGCACCAGGGAAGATTAGATATTAGGAAAAAATTCTTCATGGAAAAGGTTGTAAAGCACTTGAACAGATTGCCTAGGCAAGTGGTGGAGTCACCACCCCTGGAAGTTTTGTGGATATGGTACTTGAGGACATGGTTTAATGGTGAACATGGTGGTAGTGCCAGGTTGATGGTTGGATGCTTAAGCTCTGGAAGACAAGGCAGCTCCCTCCTGCTTTAGGGACTATGACCCTAAAATTTATAAACAGTTGTCCCTTTGCAGTGCTATACAGGATACCTCGTATTGCAGCAGGAAACTTCAGCTTTTCAGCAGCTCATTAAAACACAGCTTTTGGGGTCAAAGCACAAAATGTTTGTTTATCCTCTGAGAGTACAAATGCATGCAAGTCAAGGGTATGACTCACACAGAAGAAGGTTTGCCAAGCGCGGAAGAGACACACCAAATAAAGTGCACATGGTGCACTTCTGATTTGTAACTGGCGGGATGGTACCCTTCCTAACACAGTCACGCGGGATCTGTCTGGGATAGTGGTCACAGCGGTAAGAAGAGATTTTTGTTAACAGTCCCAGACAAGGCAAGGTGACCAGCTGCTCCATTGGGGCTGAATATTGCCTGCAGAAGGGCAAAGCAGTCAGCAAGGCAGAAGCGAATAGCAGTGGCCTGGACTCAAGGTGGAATTTTGTGTCACATGGCCAAAAGACCAAAACTGATAGATGTGCAAAGAGGCACTATTAGATTCAGACTAATTAATCACACCAGCTCAGATGATATCCTGACTTTCTGCAATTGTGCCAGGAGATACACAAGGTTTCAGTCCAGCCCACATATAAGCATTTATGAAAAGTGCATTCATCTTATACCGTTCATTTCGAATTCTTTAAATTTTGCTTTGCTGCTTTATTTAAGCCCCATACTTTACAGCATCCAAAATAGGAACCTCACATGAGCATAGTGCAGAGTTGCCATGCTGAACAGCAAAATCCAAAATACAATCAATTGGACCTTCCATAAATAAGACAGAAATTTATAGAGTACCATTATTGTCTATTTTCATCTCTGCAGAATAAACTCAACACTGCTATATTTCTCCCAAAGTATTTTATTCCACACATTCAGAGCAACTAATAATGCTCTCCTTTGCCTTGCCCTGCTATGCAGAACACATTTTCTCTTATTCTGTGTTGGGTACATAGAGTAAATTACAAAGGTCATACAAAGGTCTGTCATAAGACAAATTTATGTTCTTGTTCTGTAACATGACAGGTTGCCTGAGCATATTTAAGGGTGCTAGATAATTTTCCTTTTCTAGGCCTCCAGCTTCCCTTTGATCTCCATATCTCCATATCTCCATAGGAAGTCCCTTTCCATTTCCTTTTAATTTTATTCACATGTGCATGGATGTGGCTATGCGAAAACAGAGGTTATTTGCAATTAACCCCGAATTACAGACATGACCTTCTTGCCAAGCACCAGCCCTATAACAGAGCCTTCTCCACTTTTCCTGCTTATGGAATGCTTATGGAACCCGTGTATGGTTAATTGCCGCTGTACCCATGGCATTCCCTGTGCAGTGTCTGCAAGGGGCTCAAAGAGCGAGGGTGGAAACGAGGGATCTGCATATGCAATGGCTGATGACACCAAAATTATGGCTTGTTTAACAGCACGATTTAGCCAGACTCTTACCCACAAATTTAAAAATAAATATACACTCTCTCCATTTGAAGTCAGTGGGACAGAAATACATCTTATTGAACAAAGTGTGTCTGACAAATTCTGTAATGAATCAAGGTTTTCTGCCACCAGATCTTAAATAACTAAACTCTTGAATGCCAGTCACATTTCTATTCTTACAAGGTACTATTTTGTAACTGCTCAGGAGTCATCAACAAGGATCCCATTTTGTTTGGTTCTGTACAGGGCTGGGTAGAAAAAAAGGGGCAAAACCCTGACAACATGAGAGAAGAAACAACCATCTAGGGGAGAGATGGGAGTGATGGGATACTGAGTGGGCAGCACAGCTAACGGTGGGCTCGTCCTGGCAGCGCACTCATTGTCTGGAGACTGTCACAAACACCCTGGCCAGGGGGAGCTTTCCCTGGGGTCTGATGGAGGGCAATGAGGCAGCTTCATCGAGGTGTGCAGTGCGCTCCTTGCAGGCAGAGTGAGAGAAGACGTGGAACTTGTTTGAAATGTTAACAAGTGAATGTTGAAGCTGGCATCAGTAACCTATAAGGTCTACGAGATGACACTTTCTGTGAATTTTAGATGATCTGTAGGGAAGGTGCAGCTTTGAAAGGCGTTCAAAGGAAAGCCAAGTGCTTCGCAATTAATGTGATATAAAAAGAAAAGTCAGCAGTGGGATGATGAGGAGATGGAAGGGAGCAACGTGACAACCCAGTGGAATTATTTTGCAGCAGCATGATGAAGGTCTGGAAAAAGCTATATCCCTGCCCAGATCACTCCTTCCCATGACTACCATCTCCCAGCTATCTTCTCTTCTACACTGAGTGCATGAGGCACTTCCATTAGTACCTGGAAGATTTGATTATTTGTTCTCAAATTCAGGGACTCTATGTGATGGAGATTGCACCCAGGATGAGGAGTATGACAAAAATATCTGAGAATAATAACAAAAAAATAAAAATAAAATTAAAAAGTCAAATTTATATTTTATTAGATTAGAGATTAATGAAATAATAATCAGATAATCACAAAAAGCAATTAATCATTGCTTTATTTTTAGATTTTGATTCATGTTCTTAATTTCCCAAGAATTTACAAGATAAAGGGGAATATTACTCCATCAATATGTACATGTCATCAAAGAATCAATATTACATGCAGTAAGAACTACTTACACTTTTAACATAGAAATCAGGTATAGATAAATGGAAAAATAAATTATACTAACAAATACAAGTACTTTGTTTAATTGTGAGGGATTTTTTTTTCATCTCATAAAAGCATTTGCTTTCATGTTCTTTCAACTTTTCATCTCTCGGAATTACATGAGTGGTGTCATATTCTCCAGTCATTGACCTTCTCAATAGATCACTAGAGACCTAATCTATCCCATCCCTTGACATGTCTGATTCCCCACATGGGGCATATACTCATTATTAGCCTATTGTAACACATTCTGTATCCATACACCGTGGCATGTTTTGCTGTAATTTGCTCCTTTTACTCTGTTCTCCACATCCTGCTAACAACCTGGTGCACTGACTGTTTTAAGCTAAATCCCAGGTTTTTCTTGTTACCCTTCAGCAATGACCAAACATCAGCAGTAAGCAAAGAGGTCTGGTGAGCAACATTCTCCTTTGTCTTTCATAAATAACCAAGTATGTATTACAGATCTTCTCAGCATTATTTCCCACTGGGTTCTTTACAGAACATTACTTCCTTCCATTTTCTTGCATTCAGCTTTGCTCGGAACTTACATTTTTACAACTTACAAAATTTTAAAATCCAACAACCAATAAAATAAACAACAACAAAGAAAAGGCTTGGTGCAGCTGTGTGGGAAAAACAAACAAACAAACAAACAACCCCCAGCATCCTTGATGAACAGCAGGATTTGACTGGAATTCACCTCCCTTAATTTTAGTCATTTGAAAGGCATTGCATCTTAGCCAATAATTTTGACCGTCCCTGTAGTCAATGAAGAGAAGTAGCTATCTCTGGGTATTGATTCATCCTACTTTCTTTTCGCATCTGCTCAGACTAGGCACATGATTTTCAAACAGCTGAAGGTGCACACAGCACAGAGCCTTGTAAGGAAGGTTCCTTCCTCCTGTGAACAAAGCCCCTTCTTCTTGTAGTGCAAAGTTGTTACTCTGCTGTCAGAGTCCTGCATTCAACAAGGATGAATGCATTTGCCTTGGGTTAAACAGAAATGGTGAAAAACGACTCACTGACTCACTCTCCACCAGATGGAAAAAGAAGGCATTCTTTCTCAATTGCTTTCTGTGAAATGAAAAGGTGATGATTTAGCCTTCTACAGATGTCCTTAGGTGTACTATGTTACAGACCTTCCTGAAAGCTCCCTTCATCTGCTCTGATGTGAGACCACCTCTGGGACACCATATTTCTGGAAACAGTCCCCATCACTCAGCAGTTACTCAACTCACTGAAGCATTTCCAGCTGTAGGAAAGTTTTCCTGAATAAGCCAAGAAGCCTTTGGATAATTGCATACATGTGTGCAGAACCTCAGCATTATTTACATGTGTAGGTTCAACGAGATTTTAGAAGTAGTAAAAAATCTGTTAAAGCAAAACATTTTCTTTTCCAAACTCATAGTTTTGCTTTCTTGTGAAGTGCATGCCTCTTTGACCTAGTTTCACCCAGGCTTTCTCCTAACCCATCAAAACCAAGAGGGACGCAGCACAGGCATCATATTTAGAGAGGTAATAACTATTCATGCTCAGTTCCTAAAGAGCCAGTTTCCTGGTAAGACCTCATAGTTAGAAGAGAACATTTTTGTATTAATCAAGTGCTAAAAACATTAACAAAACCCCCAAATAGTTTGAGAAGTTCTGAGCAGGCAAACATAGGGCAGAACTAACACTTCTCCACCTTGACTGCTTAAACAGCTGTGGATATAGCTGAAATGTATCACAGCACAGAATCTGCCTCCTTTGCAATTTCCAGGTACATGTTTAAGGGTCCTTTTTGTTTTCCTGCTGTTTATCATCTCTCTCACATTTCTGTGAACTTTGATGTCTTCTGCGTTCTTAATTTTCACTTTCATCCCAGTGATAGTCCTTTTACATAAAAGTTCTGATTACAGTCTAGCAAAATTCGAACTCCTACAAAGAAGGCTTCATTTACAGTATTAATCCTTGATTCTATGTTTTAGAAATCCCAGTAAAACTCAGTAAAACGAAGAGAAAATATCAAGACTTCCAAAAAAAAGCAGAATTGTTTCTTGGAAATCCACCAATGACAGTGGAGGAAAGACAGATATTTGGATTAATAATTCAATTTTACTGGGCAATTTGGCAATCTATTCTTCCCTCCCAAGACATAAAATAGGAATTTTTAGGGTTTAAAAGTTGAGGTCTAAGAAATATTGTAAACATTTCTCTCGAAACTGTAATTTGAAGTATGTACTCATTTATTGAGTTTTCTAGCCCAGAATAAAAATGGGAGGTGTTGTAAAACCAGAATAAGGTGGAGTCCTTTCCAGATCTTAAAAAGAAGATATTTTTCCAGTTTTTGGATCCAGTTTGATTATTCAACACACAACACAGCTACAACCCAATGTTCCACACACAGGAGTAAGATATTCTAAATTTTGGATAAATATCCTTGTTTTGTGATTTTAACTGAAACAAATGAAATACAGCCATTTATTATCTCTTAGAGGTTTAAAATTATACAAATGTCAATAAAACCAACCACATTCATGCTGTCCTTATTTAAGAAGAGCAAATGTCATACTAGCTGTTCCGGGGTTTGGTTTATGAGATTTCAGCGTGATTGTTTATACTGGAAGATTAAAAGCAAACATCAAAAGGCAACATTAGGCCCAAAAAGAGGACTGAGAAATAACAAATCATTAATAAGTCTATAATCGAGTGTGGAAAGTCTTTAACTCAGGTCATTGGAAACAATCTTTTCTATTTCCAGGTCAGAGAAATTCGTGACTGGTCAGGTATGAATGGCAATTGAGACCAAACAGCACTATTCTTGCCACATCAAGAGAATGTGATTTAATGTCCACTCAGCTGCACGCCTGAGAAAAGATAAAAAAGGATGTATCATAAAAGAAAGATAATCTTTTCCACAAGGATTCTCTAGCCCCTCCTGTTGCCCGTCACGATAAAAAGCACAAACCAACAGAGTGTCAGTTTAATGCCGGTGCTTTAATTTGGGCCCGGGGATTAAGGGAACTCGCGTTCCAAAGGCAGAATCCCGAACCGCTCATCTTAAGCAGATCTTTTATACACTTAGACAAACAAAACATTTGCTATGACTACTACTTCAAAGTACATGGTGAAACTTAATATTTCATCCAAATAATTAGCTCCCAGCTAAGGTCACTATAAATCTTCCCCAGTTGCCTAACTCTATAACTCACTCCCACCACCAGGTGCATGTTCTTCATGCTTCAGTTCTTCTTTTCATAATTGTATTATCCTAATATTGTATAACTAGCACATTCCGATCCGAGGCCTGGCCTATGCAGAAACCATTAGCCATACTACTGCTAACTCAGAGATCATTGCAACACTCCTGCAGAGTGATCCATTTAGGAGCAAGAAAGAAAGGGGTTGGACTTGATGATCTTGGAGGTCTTTTCCAACCCAATCTATTCTATGATTCTATGATTCTATGATTCTATGAAATCAGATAGATAGCCACTAAAGCTCAAGGAAACCCGACTAAGAGCAGCTGCAAAAAAGTCACAGTAGTCTGCCAGAGCACCCTGCAGAAGGAGCAAGGTAGTGAGAGTGCAGCACCTGGAGTGCAGAGCCACACTCCAGCCTGGGATCCTCTGTGCCAGAGGGCCCAGGAGCAGAAGCACTACAAGAAGATGCAAAAGTTAGAAAAGGTTAGAAACATCCTTCCGCCTTCACTGATCAGAATAAACTTTACATACATTTCTTGAAAAAAATGTTTTGTTAAAAAAAAAAATGTTATTCCACTAATGGAATGTTTTAAATAATATTTTTAATGAGTTATGTGAAATATTAACTGCACATTCATCTACATTAATAACTAACTACACATTCATCCACATTAATAAATTTAATTTCCATCATTCTAGGTCTATAACTAGTAAGACTGTAGAAAAAGATTGACTTTGTCTCATTGATGGTCTAAGAAAAAGATTGTTTGTTCTTCTAGAAATTGAAAGTTTCCCTTTACTACTGAATATTTTTTTAAGTTTTAAGCTGGTCAGACTGGAATATTTTCCTGGAATAGAAATTAAAGATTTCATTGCACTTGTATTTAAATATGTTTAGCCTTTAATAAATATCTTTTTTTTTTCTAAACCAAAGTATTTTGAAATTTAAAAAGGTTTTTTTGGGCTTCTTTTGTCTTCTTTCTTATATGGACACTAGTATCTGAATTCTTTATGAATATGTCAGTGATTGAGGCATTTGACATTAAGGCATTTGATGAGACCTTTTCTGTGAATAACAATTTTTAGAATCTTTCAGCTCTCATCCTCCTGTCTGTGGGAACACAGCTAACTTAGAGATTGCTTTGTCTACGTTAAAACAATACTGAAAGCATGCAAACATTTCATTCTCAAGTCAAGTAAAAGCCAAAATTTTCAAAACAACAAATGGTCAACCTTCAGATGAACTTCCCAATAATTTAAGTTCTGAACTAAGTTATTTTATACAGTTTCAGTTTTAGATTAGCCCAAGGTCTTTATTTTTGTTCAGACTTTATCTATGTCTGATCTTGGTTTTCAAAGAAGAGTTAAAGAGTTCAGCCACAGCTATTTAAAAAAATCTTACATTTACAAGTAATTAAAAATGTCTTTTGCTTAGTTTCACTATCTTTCCCACTCAGCCAAGTTTCTCAAGATATCCCAGAGGTTTTTGGCAACCTAAATGATTCTATGATATAATCTTCCCTCGTTTTTTTTTTTTTTTCAGTCATATGAACACAAATATTTTGCTTTCTTCACACTTTCAGAGAAAAATTAAAATGTGTGTAATTTCACCTCCAAATTCTGGTTCAAGTGGCTAGAAAAATAGTATCAAAATGGATCTGAAGAAAACCTATAAAAGCATGTCCATTCTTGAGCAGATAGGTCATTAGACATTACAGTTGCTGATTTTCAACCTCTCTTTTTTTTGTGATCAAATTACATGGAAAAAATCGCTTGGTGTCATGAGTATGTTGTGTAAATTTACAATTAATTATGTGTGAAAGTTTCAATATTGAGAATACTGAATTATGCAGAGAGCAGGTAGGAGATGTGATTTTAGGAGGTTGTCTCTTACACTTTATACTGTTTTTCTTAAAATTTCAGCAACGAACACTTCATAATATAGTGAAAGGTGATTCACTGAAGAAAAATATATTATTCTTATTTTTTCTTCATCTAATCAATAACTTCAAGCTTAAGGTTTAAGTGAAACACTTCCATTATCCCAGACGTAATGTTTTCCATATTAAACTGTTGAATATTTATGCATATTAATTGTGTACTTACTTAAGTGTTTGTATACATATATATATATATTTATATTAGTCTTTATTTGTGCATGTATATGTAGTGGTGAAAAACCATTTTAGGTACAAAATACTATATATCCAGTTTTGCCAGATTGAAAACAGAAAATGAAACCAGAAATTGAAATAACTTTGATACTTTGATTTCCCATTCTTACACTGGGATCTCTGAACTATGTTGGCTCCAAATAGAAATTACATCCCAGATCCGTAGAACATGTTCTTCCATGCACACAGAACTCAGCAACTTTTGCAATAATTGAAACCAAATTCATTTTATCCTCAAATGAAACACACAAATTCTCCACTGAAAACTGAGAAGATCATGTAGACAAATTGCCACAGAACCTCTCATTTTCTTACTTTTATTTCTAAGACTTATTCCACTACTGGACACCATGTCTAAGATACAAAGTTGTTTTTCCTCTGATTGAAATTCTGTAAGGTATAATTGAGAAAAAAATAAAACTACCACTGAAATGCAGTGAGGGACAAGTCAGTTTGGGAACCCAAACTGTGAAGGACAATGGGGCTCTCAAACAACTGATTTGACAGTGCCTAGGAAAAAAGACCAATGACACTTCTAGGATTGGAAATATAAAGGGGGTTTGTTGTTGTTTTCAAATTATGTTAGACAATTATTTTGGAAACTTCAGAACTTCCACACAAAAATATTTTTGTTGAAAGCTAAACCATTAAATCACAACTTTGATAACATATTTTTAAACATCCTTGTGCCTCAGCCATAAAACTGAATGTTATTTACAAGGTAAAATAATTGTGAAAAAATGCTGTAGTCAATCTGCACTGGAATGAAATTACATTCCTACTCTTGAGCCAAGAGCAAAGACACTTTTAATTTCAAATAATTGATAAGCACATAACAGTGACAGTATTGACCTTTTTCCAAGGCTGACTATTTACTTCATTGAAATAAGAGAAATAATGATTACAATTTATGAAAATGTGGATTCCTTAATGCCAGAAGAGAGGCTTTTTGACTGTTCTTTATGTAAGAAATGTAGATAGAAAACCCATACTCATCTTCAAAGAAGGACTTAGCTGGAGTTACTCACAGGAAACAGAGGCAAATAACAGAGGGCTATCTATTAATTAGTGGAAGAAATATATCTAAAACAAAACAGAGGTGAGATGGTCAAGATAGATTTTTCCTAACAATTTCCAGAAATTGTGGTCATGTGGATATAAATTCTGTTATGGTACTTGCCCTCAGGTATCATAACATATAGAACATACTCTGTTCCATTTATTGATAAGACAAAAGCTTTTCTTCCTTTTTTTCATGCATATTCCTTGTTTTCATGCATATCAACCACCTGTAATTCTAGCTCACATAATGTGCTTGCTAGAGCATCTGTTCTGTTCATTACTTAAATTATATGCACCTTTTTACTAGGTCACTGCATTTCAGTGTGCAAAGCAAATTATATA
>NW_020955571.1:173160-174730 GCF_003031625.1 Empidonax traillii
ATAAGACAAAAGCTTTTCTTCCTTTTTTTCATGCATATTCCTTGTTTTCATGCATATCAACCACCTGTAATTCTAGCTCACATAATGTGCTTGCTAGAGCATCTGTTCTGTTCATTACTTAAATTATATGCACCTTTTTACTAGGTCACTGCATTTCAGTGTGCAAAGCAAATTATATAATCCTCCTCTGGGAAAGGAT
Source organism: Empidonax traillii (assembly GCF_003031625.1). NCBI lineage: Eukaryota > Metazoa > Chordata > Aves > Passeriformes > Tyrannidae > Empidonax > Empidonax traillii. Next base: position 173,360 of record NW_020955571.1, read on the forward strand.
GGGCAACCAGAAGAACAGCCTCTCATGAATAGATGCATTTGGATTCAGGGCTCCAAGTGTTCCCATCAACTGTTCACCTCCCATGGGATGAGGGGAAAGTCAGTTCTCCAAGCCTCCGATCTCCAAATTGTGATCAGATGTTGCAATATCATTTTGTCAGCTTTAACAAGGACATATTTAAAGTACTGGAGATGCTAATACTGTCAATATTGATTATTTTGATTTCACCATCACTAAGGGTGTAGTATTCACTTTCACAGGGATAGCAGTTTGATATGGAGAAAATAATGATGATATACAAGGCTAATAACACTATTACAATGTTTCCTAGATGTGACAACACACTCAAATGGTGAAGAATTATCGCATTCATAGTAGTGAAGTTCCTTTCTTGACAACTGAGGAAGATCTCAAAGCAGATTTTTACATTAAATTACATTTTCTCAGCTGTTTCAAGTATTGCTTTAAAGCTGAAGAGCAGTAACTTGCTTGCACTGAAGTGCCACTGTCAGACTCCCATGCACCCTTGCAATAACTGCAGAGATCTCAATGGACTCCATGCAGAAGGATTAATTGGAGTTTCTAGGAAAAACTTCCTCATACCCTGATTAAATTCCTGTAAATCCCTAAAGCAGAAACATAATAATTCCCAGGCGATGTCCAGATGCACTCTTTATTAGACCATGGCCAGGTCTTACCCACCCATGGCAGCAAACATGGTTTTATGCAGCTACTTCTATGTAACAGGAGTTATCCCATCAGTCATTGGTAATCATTGCTTTATAATGTCATGTGGAAACATTATCTAAAGATGCAGCTGAGGGCAGTGCAAACATCATCAAGTGCTTCAAATAGCACTGAAGACAGGAGACTTTCCATAGGCCAAAGCACATACAACCCAAATAAATAAGATGTAAGAGGTGAGAAAGTTTCATCAATATTGTCAAGTTCATATTAACTGATGAAGATAGAAAATCAGTAACCTATGCCTGAATGCAGACACAGTTCTCCAGTGGATGTGTCACCCAGACAGGTTAATCCACAGAGGATGAGGTGTTACAATATCTGAATTCCTGCTCTCTATTTGTTAGTGCAAGCTCTTGCAACTCACATTATTAATTAAGGAAGTTTCTTGGCTTAACCTGTCAGGTATCAGCAACAGATGAGCAGGCAGAGAAGGTACTGATCATAGAATCATAGAATCATAGAATAGATTGGGTTGGAAAAGACCTCCAAGATCATCAAGTCCAACCCCTGATCCAACTCCAATTACTATAGCATGGCACTAAGGGCCACATCCAATCTCTGCTTAAAAACCTCCAGGGATGGTGAATCCACCACCTCTCTGGGTAGGCTGTTCCAATGCTTGAT
>NW_020955571.1:175231-176488 GCF_003031625.1 Empidonax traillii
TCACCCAGGCAGAGCGACAGCAGAGCTACCTCCACCTTGGGTCCGCCGGAAGAAAGAGAGCGAGAGCTTCCTCTCTCTCATTATTTATACTCTTGCTTACGTAAAATTGTATGGAATACTGGGAACATGACCTTAGTTCCTTGGTTACAACCTGATCACCAAGGAAGGCCTAGATTCAAAACCACTACAACATACAACCCAAATAAATAAGATATAAGAGGTGAGAAAGTTTCACCAATATTGTCAAGTTCATATTAACTGATGAAGATAGAAAATCAGTAACCTATGCCTGAATGCAGACACAGTTCTCCAGTGGATGTGTCACCCAGACAGGTTAATCCACAGAGGATGAGGTGTTACAATATCTGAATTCCTGCTCTCTATTTGTTAGTGCAAGCTCTTGCAACTCACATTATTAATTAAGGAAGTTTCTTGGCTTAACCTGTCAGGTATCAGCAACAGATGAGCAGGCAGAGAAGGTACTGATATTGAGCACTAAGGAGAAAAATGGACTAAAATGTTGTCTTTTAGTTCATGGGATGAACCTTGGTAATTAAACCTTGTGCACAGTATTTGTTAAGTAAAATGCATTAGTTTTAAACCACCATCACATTTGCCTTGACAGTTGCACACAAACAGAGCTGACTTGCTAAGCTGCAGTAACTCTTTCTGCTCCAAACAGTTCTTCACAGCCTTCTCACTTAAATAAGTGCAAAAGTACTAAACTGAATTACTTGAAATGGGAAAAGCACCCATTTTTTTGACAGTAACCTCATTTTCTGTTTTCCTTCATTACCTGTCCATATGTCACATCCCTTCTGATCAAAGACCCACAGGTCATACATATCAGAGATGATATCTGGCACCAGTGTGACCAGGACACAGACCTGCAGCCCTCCTGTTCAGTGCCTGAGGTTGCAGTGAGGAAGATCTGAGTGTTGTTCTGGTGGGAGTCTGAGGTGAAGTGGGGCAATAGGTAGGATCAGCAGCCAGGAGGCTCAAGGCAGATTTCTGACTGAAGCCACAATCCTGAGCTGTGGTGGGACACACATATGCAGACCTCATGGTCAGGAAGCCATGAGAGCTGCATTTGTCAGTGATGGGGCAGTGACACACCACAGCCAGGATGCTGATATTGGGGTGGGTTTCATGGTGCCTGAAGTAAGTTACATCTCGCACAGTTTCACTGCCATTCAAGATCTCCTCTCTGATTTTTTCTTGTGTAAAGTAACACTGGAGATGGGAAACACAGGAGGA
>NW_020955571.1:176622-203370 GCF_003031625.1 Empidonax traillii
TGAGAGCTGCATTTGTCAGTGATGGGGCAGTGACACACCACAGCCAGGATGCTGATATTGGGGTGGGTTTCATGGTGCCTGAAGTAAGTTACATCTCGCACAGTTTCACTGCCATTCAAGATCTCCTCTCTGATTTTTTCTTGTGTAAAGTAACACTGGAGATGGGAAACACAGGAGGAAACCTCAAAAAGAAAGTGGATGTCAAATCCTAAGATTTGTATCTTGCTTAGGCAAAGAAAGGGGCTGACTGCAAAGTATCCTACATTTCATACCCTTAGCCAACACATAACCTAACCGCCTATCATCACAGAACACTTAAATCATATTTCTAAGGTCTCTTTCTCTTAAAAAGAGAGCAAAGGTAGTGTTGTTGGGGATTTTTTTTCAGCATTCCACAAGCCATTTTTTAAATTTTAATCCAATTTTCAAACTGAGTCATACCTGAATTTAGACTACAAACATACCCAGATTTCAAAAATTAAGAGCACACAATAAGATTCCAACTCCAAATCAGAACTGCAAAATGAATGACCTGATTTTATGAATTTCTTGCATGTAATAACTCCCACAGATGTCAGCAAAAACTTTAATTCAGAGTTTAACTTCAGTGCTTTAGAAATCAGGTCACTTGTTCAAGTACCTAAATATAGAAAAGTAGCTTCAGCCTTTATTTATTTTTTTAAATACTTAGATTCAGAGTTCAAAGCAGGTTATTCCTTTGGTTCCTGAAAGAGAACTTTGCAAAACTTGATTCAGGTTCCAAATTCGGTAAGCAGACACAAAGTCCGGAGGCATGCAGAGTCATGCATTCAGTCCTTTACACCCACCACAAGTCCCCAAACATTGGTAGGAGGAATCTCAGCCTTTTGTTCTAGTGACCGTGTAAATGACTCTGGCAGCTTCTTCAAAACAAAGCAATTATTCCTTCACCTCAAAATATAAAGCATGCCAAAAAAACCCCAGTCAATATTGGGCTTTATAAATATATTTCTATTTACCTAAATCTTCCTTTCCCTCAGCTCAGATGGCTGGCCTTCATCTCTAGCTGGAAGACACAGACAATCCTTAGTGCAGGCAGTAATAAGCGTGACTGCCAATGGCTCAATAATCTGTTTATTCTCCACTTCTTCCTAAGGTCATCTTCTGTAAGATTTAGTATGTCCTTTAATGGTCAGCTGAATATCCATAAATCTGTTGGTTTACTTTCCAGTATAGTCTGCTGAGAAACTATATGCTGTGCCAAGGCCATGACTAATACAGAGACATACGTCATACCTGCACTGGCAAAAAAATGGTGTAGAGAAACACTTTGGGTGATGGTGCAAGATGACACTTGAGAACGGCTTCTATTTGGGGGGATTTGTAACAGGAGCAACAACAGATGAGTCTCACTCTTACCTCATTGGTTCCTAAGGGGTCCATAAAACCACAGTGCAAATTTTGCAGTGTAACTGCATTTATGCTCACAAGAAACTGGGTTTGAGGAATTTCATTAACCCATCAAGAACTGAGAAGCTCACAATGGAGTGTGTTATGGTCAGATGAGGCAGTCAGACTGTCACAACAGCAAAGGGCCAGTACACTTCAGTGCAACCACAGGAGGTAGAAAAGAGAGTGAACTTTCATAGTGTTTGCCTTTCTGTTGATACATTATGACCCACAAGTCTTAACACCACAGTACGAGAGGCAAGAGAGACCCAAATCCAGGCTTGCACTCTGGCAGGGAGAAGCTGTGAGGAAACTTTCAGGGCTTGCAGCTTGCACAGGGGGTGCTGAACACCCTGTTGGGAAAGCACCCCTGGGCTCTCTCCTTTCCCCACATCCTCACCCAGCTCAGCCTCAGGCATCCATGAGAGCCTCAGCAGCAGCAAATTGGGAGCCCCAGGTGCTCCAAGCAGGTCCCAGCTGACAGCAGCCAGACATGCCCTTCCCCATGCTCTTCTTTATTGCCTACCCCCCTCTTCCATTGTCTGGTTTTTTTTCACTCTTTACCCATGCAACACTTCACTAGAGACCTGCTGGATTTAACAAGTCATGGACAGAAGGTTTTGTCATACAAGAAGACAACCAAACCAAGCTTTCAGTTTTTTGTACAGAGGCACTCCCCATGGACACTCCTAGATGCCCCACGGTCACCTGACTCACAGGAGCTGCCAAGAGAAGGGAGAAAATTAATTTCCTTTCTGCATTCGCCTTTCTATATGTCTGTATTATTTCCATGTTGTTTAAACTACTTGAATGGGTTTCCAAGTGACTGCAGCACAGACAGAAAGTTCAGGATGCTGACAGCAGGGAGGTTGTCATGGCGACAGAGAGGGAGACCCGGTGGTTAGAAACTTGGAGGCAGGTAATTAAAGTTGCCCAGAAGCCAGGGACAAGGGTTTGATACCAGCCTGTTACCCTGAGGCAAAATTCAAATGAAGATGAAACCTTCTGCCCCACGCTTGTAATTAATGCTTCCAGTTGTGTTTTCAGGCACAGGGATTCAGAGCCTTTGCATTCAGCTGAGGAAAAGTACTGTTCCTAACAGAATACTGAATCATCATTTTCCTGTGCATTTTGTTTTCTATATTTCTGTGGTGACAGCACATAACTGACACAAAATTCCTCACCATCTGCAGATTACCCTGTAATTGGTGACGTCAGGTTTATTTGGCATCCATTATTCATGATGTAAATTGTCAGTGAGTATGGTGGTCTAGACACCACACACCCACCAGGCTGCACTATCCCTCCTCAGCTGGATAGTGGGGGAGGGGAAAGAAAATAAATCGGAAGAAGGTCATGGATCAAGATAAAGGTAGTTTAATAAAGCAAAAGCAAAGACCACACACAAAACCAAATGAAATCTCGTCTTCTTATCAACAGGTGATGTCCAGCTATTTCACAGGAAGAAGGGCTTCAGTACGTGTGGGGGCTGGTCTGGAAGACAAACTTTGTAAGCAATGAATGCCCATCCCTCCTTCTTTCTCTTAGCTCTTATTGCTAATCAGATGTGATATGGCATGGAATATCCCTTTGGTCAGTTTTGGTCAGCTGTCCTGGCTGTGTCCCCTCACAAGGTGTTTCCCACCCCCTGCCTCCTGGTGAGAGGTAAATGTTGTGGAGAAGTGCTGATGCTGTGGGAGCAATGCTCAGCAGTAGCCAGCACAATGATGTGTCATCAACGACTTTCCAGCTACAGATACAAAGCACAGCACTATGAGGGTTGCTATGGGGAAAGTTAGCCCCATCCCAGCCACACCAAATACAATGAGTAAAAATATTCTGAAAATGTACCTGCACATGCACAAAGACCCACCTGACTCATTATAGGGTGAATGATGATGTGATTTACAAAAAAAAAAAAAAAAAAAAAAAAAAAAAAAAAAAAAAAAAAAAAAAAAAAAAAAAAAAAAAAAAAAAAAAAAAAAAAAAAAAAAAAAAAAAACCCAAACCAAAACAAAAAAACCCCCCACTTGTTAGGAGAAACAAAAGAAACTCAACTTTGCTCCTTTGTATTGCAAATATATGTGGTTCAGCATGACACATGAGATTTTAACTTGCTTCCCTCTGTGTCAGTAACCATAAAATTATGCACAGTTAATTTATTTGCATTCACTACATCCACATGGGTACTTAAGTATCCCTGTGAACTCACTGAGACAGAAGTGTTGTTACAGGCAGGATCCTTTATGGTATATGATTTGGTGACTCTGCAGTGTGTATCCCTTGCTGCAAAATATGTTCCAGGTACCCAGCTCTCATCACACACAAAAGCAGTTCTAGCAAAGCCTCTGTGGTGCAAAGAAAAGCCTGGGAATGTGAGCTGAATACCAACTGCAACAGACATGTCTTCCTGCACTGGCAAGCAGTCTGAAACAATAGGACACAGACCTCAGCAGCATCATTTGTTTTAAAGGGCTGCTAACCCTGGAACTCTGAAAGTAGGAAATGATCAGCAGAAAGAGTGGAAACATCACAAAATAATGGAATGATAGTAACAGCAGATTATATGTCGAGTTTCAAATCTGAATCTCCATTTAAACATATCTGAAGCTCCTGCAAAAAAATGCTCAAATTCCCAGCAGTGATGCAGAATCCAGGAATCTTGGCACAAATTCTGGATGCATATGGCTTTATAGTAGGATGCCTTTAGCTTACAAACTGATGAAATTATACATGCACAAATTTAAATGCATGATGCAGGAAATGTTACTGTAGCTAGTGCAATGTACCTCACTAACCAGAACTCAGAAAACATAAAATGACTGATATGTATGTCATCTTTTTGCACTGAAAGTCTTCCAGAGAGTCATTTTATCCACTGCATGTTGTCTATGTTTTGTGCTATCTGCACACCAACTAAAAACCTGAAATTAAAGAATTATTGTGAATTTTGTAAAAAGGAAAACAAACAAACAAACATATATATATATATGAGAAATCAGGCTCTCATTTTGTGTTTTTTTTTTTTTCCTAAATATTGAGGAATCGGGGTCTATAAATATTATTTCAAAGCATTGAAAAGTGTGACATTTTAAAGAAGTAAGATAATAAATAACTTCAGCTCTGCTCTTGATCACTACCATACTGAAAGTCTTTTTTCCATCAGCTGGTTACAGCCACCTTCACTCACAGAAACTAAGAGGCCATTCATTCAGCTCAACACCTGGCAACCTGCCTTGCTTCAGGAGCTAAATTTCTGTGTCAGAGATTTTCAGGGGTAGAGAACAGTGGCAGATCCTTCAATAGCAGCTGCTTGATTTAATGAAGGGAAAGAGTCTTATTACTGCAGTCATTTGTTGCCATAGCTTCCCATGTTAAAGCCAGAGAAACCATTAGAGCATCTTTCTACCAGAGGGCAAAGATTTTCATTCAATTACACCCATTCTGAGTGCAATAATTTGAGTTTAGCAAAAGCACATCTTTCTAAAAGCCATCTGCATTCAATTTGAATTTGCATGCTACTTTTCATTTCAATTTCTGAGTTTTTCACTTTCAGCCACTGGTTCTTCTTCTTCTCCATCTTATTCTTGTTGGATATTTTTGAACCAGGAGAATATTTAGACATTCTAATCAAGTTCCTTCTTGATCTTTCTTTTGATAAACCGTCTGCTGTGACCACGTGTCAAGCAAAGAACATGCCACCTTGCATCCCTACTTTACAATTTTTGGCTCATAAGTTAGCTCTCATCTTGACATAAATGGTCAAACAACGTTGCTCTCTGCCCTTCCCTTAAAAGTCTATAATACATCAGAGTATATACAGTCTATATGCATCAGAGCAAGGAGTAAAAATGTGCACCACTGAGGAATAAAAATCCCTCCCTCTAGCTCACTCTCTCTCATTCTCTTTCTCTCTCCCCACCAGGGAAGTCAGAAGCTTTATGTTTATTTTAAAGATGGGCAAACAGAAGCACAGAGAGGATAAAGCCTTAGTGTCTATTACATATCAGACAAGGGCTGACCCCTGTAGCCTAAATCTCCTGGCTAAATCCAGCAATGCATTAATAACACCAGTTCTGCTGTTTCTAACCCTTGCTGATGGTTGTCTTCACTACACACACATATTGTCAGAATTCACAGTTTATTATGTTAAAATGTATCAAAGATGTCAAGCAAAGATGCAATTCTTTTTCAGGAAATTTCTTTTTGTTTCCCTATAAGGCACTTACAGATTCACTGCAAATCCACAAATTTTAATTTTTGTGCCTTGGTTTCTTAACAGACAGAGAAGAAATCAATGCAGGGGCGAAACCAAACTATTATTACCTGTAGCTTAGGGTGTTCTGTTTAAGGTACGTACAACAAAAGGTAAAACAGAAGCAAGTGACTCTACCAGAAAAAAAATGAGGTTATTCAGACATAAAACACTAACAGTGAGCCCTGCCCCCTGCACACCGATCTCCCAGACTAACAGAAAGGCAATTTCCAACCAACAAGATATTGATCTCCACATTGCATACACAAGCATTTCCTGAAAGTGTCAGATGGCAGATTTATAAATTCTGTAAACAGGAGGAGCACAGATGTGCATTTAGTGAATTGTTTCAGTACTACAGATGCCATTCAGTCCCATGTTATATTTCAAATAAGTAACCTATGTTTTATAAGTTTAGTGATTTAATTATTGTGAAATCTCAATGTAGATATGCAATAGGAAGTCAACTAGCTTGTGGTCAAGTCAGGCAAGAGAGATTCATGTCATAATTGTAACCCAATACACAACAGAGCACACATCAAACTGCACTCTCAGTGTTCCAGGAGAAAAAAGAAAAAATTATGTTCTACAGGCTGTCAAATAATCACTTTCTACAGCAGAAGTTAATGAAGATTCCAACAGACATATGAGGAGTGGACAATCACATGAAAGACTCAGTAACTGTTTAGTTGTTTACTGCTAACACTGTGATTTACAAAGAATAAAGTGTCAGATTCCTTATGAGACATGATGCAAATCTGTCAGAATGATATGACTTAATAGTGTTACAATGCAGATAGTTTAGATAAATCATTCATAATTTACCATATACAGGTGGCATCTACCTACATACCCATGTCCTCAGATGGATCCCATTAAACGTGCCTGGTCATGGATTTCTCCTGACAACCATGACTATAAAGGCAAGAAAAGTTTTCAAACCTCAGATCATAATTTAACTACTGATGCCCATATTAGAGTGTTCTACAGTGGTAGAAAAGATAGGATAACTTCAGTCTCAGGGTGAAATTAAATATCCAGGACAACAAAAAAAGATGGAAGATGTGGTTTGTCCTGCAGTAGACCCATTGCTGCCCCAGATGATGGAGGGATTCAGGTGAGGAATCTAAAAGAGAACCAAACCATCCTACTCCAGTCACAACACTCTAGTGCTTCTAACCCAGGGACCAAATTTAACCTTCAAAACAATAACAAGAGGCATGAAAGTCAATTCCTTGTCACCACAGAGTGATGTGCTCTTCAAAAGTTCACTCCTCAAAACTCATCTAGGAAATTTATTAGGCCTTTAATGTTCTGTTTTCTTCACTGCTTTATCTGCAGGCTAAGAAGGCTGTGATTGTGCATGGAGTGATTTGGGGCTCTCCGTATTCAAATTTTGTAATGGAGGCAAGTTAACATTGTTAGGATTACAGGGCCATTGGGATGCACTGTCTTGTGTAAAATTCAAGTGTCATTTTCCTCCTCTCCCCTGCCACTGCTGACAGAAACCACACACTCAGAGGCTCTTCCCGCAGAGCAAGATGATCATCCCATTTCAAATTCTAGGCTAGACTTAGAATGGGAACAAAATTGTGTGTGCATGCACACAGCTACACAGCTATGAGGGAGTTGGTGGGGCACGTTCCTAGAAGTGCCTGCCTGCCTACCTGCCCACCTGCCTGTGAAAGGTTATATAGAAAGATTTATGAGAGAGTTTAAGAAAGGTTTAAAGAACTTTCTTCCCTTCTGTTTTCTTGGGCCTTTCTACTGATTGCTGCAAGAATACTTAGATTACTATTCTGATCCCCCTACTTCTTCCACTGGATTGTACCTTATCATTACAGCAGTGCAACTTTCACAGCATGATAGTCCTCAGGCAAGAACAAGAACTGGTGCTTTTACAGGTTTCCACTGCTAGGGGAGAATGAACAGGGAACTCTTACTGCCCAGTCACAGAGGGATGCACACAAACCATCCTGTGTGTTTTTCACCTGCAGAAATTACTTGTCTGATCACATTTCTGCTTTTCAGGTTTTAGTTTAGCTGGTATACACAGGAAAGGATCTGAATTACTGGCTTCCTATTTGCATAGGAAATATTGTCATGGTTTCCAATAGTCTCAGAATTTTACTATCTGTCTACTCAGTTTCTCAGGTATCTTTTGATTTTTGCAATATTCATAATTCACCTTTAACAATTCCACAACTGTTTTAAAATATAACTGGTTACCAAAGGGTCACGTGGGTACACAGCTTCCTGAATACTGATACTATATTTAACTACAAGAAGTCTGATGATATTTCAGAGCTGACATTGCTACCTCAAAAGGTCAGGTAAGTCTGAAGACAAGTAAGTTAAAATAAGGGGATTGAAGCAGATGACAACTTTTTAATTAAAGTCAGAAAGAATGTAAGCATATTCAGAGATGGATGGTAAATGATTTTTATTTGCATGAATAAGACACATCTTTCTAAGACACATTCAGAATGAAACAGCAGGAGCATAACAGCAGCCTGAAAAAACAAGTCTTATACCTGAGGTAATATACTGAACAGGGGCATGGTGTAGTTTTACAAAGTAATTGTACCTGGTAGCATTCCAGACCTGGAATACCCACTCCCAGTAGCAGCTAAATGTTATCATTTATTAGTAGGCATTTTCATTTGTTTTAAATCCCCTGAGAGCAGCAGTGTTAGGTGGACTAAAATTCAGGAGCTCAACTTACTTTTTAAAATAATGCTATGGATAAGCATTAGAAATATAATCTCCTTAATATTAATTTCTGATACAAGAACACTATGGGTATTTATAAATGCACCAAAAGTGCTGCATTCTTAAGTGATTTACACCTCTCATGAAAAATATATTGGCTGCTCTCTTGTATATTTTTGAAAATTTTTGTTAAATAAGTTTATGCCAATGGAATTTTATAATGTGGGTTTTTTTATTGCATTTCCCTCTCCTTTTTGGAGATAGAATTTTAATTGATCTAACTATAATACATTCTTAAATCAAAAGTAGCAAAAATTATGAGAATTATAATCTCCTTTAGCAGGTAGTGTATTAGGAAAAACAGCGACACTCTAGAAAAATGGATTTCCATTAAACATAAAAATTCTATTGGTTCCTCTAGCTCACTTATGTGCCACAAGAAAAAGCAATAGACTCTTGGAGTCTGTCAAATCTTAGATTAATAATAAATGAACACCAAATGATAAACAGAACCTTTCACTGTTCCATTGCTGAATATTACTGCAGGGTAAATACTAACAGGAAACTGAGCAATGTTAAACATACAATTTAATGGATACACAATTTGCAATATGAAAATGTATCCATAATTAAATGGATCGGGCATATGTTAAAAAAAATAATGTGCTGTGGAAAACATTATATTACATGGAAAATATTTTAACAGAAATTAATTTTCAATATTTAGTTGCAGAAATGCGCAGAGAATTCAGAGTTATGTTAGGCTATACAACTACAGCCTTTGATTTGTTGATGCTGCTATGGTAGAGATGTATGCTGATTGAGAAGAGAAATGCTGACTGGGAAGGGAAACTGGTGAATGTATAAGAAACACTGCAGCAGGAATAGTGCAACCTTCTTCATTTTCCAAGAAATAGGGTAATTTCTAGTTTATTTCTCTTCCTTCGAGTGGGTTTTAGTAACAGGGCATAGACAATAGAAGATTCAGCCAAGTGGTGGATAGGCACAAGATATACAAGAAACTCTGCTACCAGCATAGTGCAGAGCTGGAGCAGAATACAGAATCACCCCTCTTCCAAAGTCTTCAGTGATTGGGTAGGGGACTTAAAACTGAGAACAGAATTTTGGTGATGAGAATGAAATAACCCAAATCAGAATACTTGAAAAAGAGAGTTCTTGCATGACTTACTTGCTATAGTCATGCTTACAGTGACAGATCCCATTAGAATTTATCTTTCAGAAAATGAAGACTACAACATATCTTCCAACACCACATTCTAATATAGCCAGATGGAGAGTAATACATTTATGAACCTTACCCAAAGAATTCATGAAAGCAGTGACAATAAGGAGGCTCTCAGAATCCCAATACACAAACTTTTCAACCAGCCATATCTGCATCCTGTCATAACTAGGAAAGCAAGCAGAAACAGATGTATAGAAATAGGTATTTGAGGGAACTTTCTCTTTGTTTATCATGTAAGTGTGACCACTAGCAATATTATACTAGTAAGCAGTTGTATTGTCAAAAGTCTACGGAAAACGTGCCTCATCCAGAAAGCAGTTAGTAAGACAGAGTTGCCTGTTTCTTAATATGTAAATCAAAATTACTTTTAAAAATAAAACCAGGTAGGAAATACAGATCAAGGAGTTATCATAACTATTAATGCCTAAATTTCTTTGCCCAGCACATTGTGATCAACATTTTTGCCGTGAGTATGTCTTTAGCTAGGGACTGCTCTGCTTACAGGAATTTTTAGTTCTCCCCCACCATGCTGGCTGCACCCTATAGTGCTTAGGGTATGTTTCTATGTAATCTGTCATCATCCAAAGAGATGAGATTGCTGTGGAGGCATTTCATTAAATAGAATGTCACTTTGCTCTCTCTCTCTGTGACCATCTTTACAAAGATCTTGATGCGTCTTAGTGCTCTGATTTCCTCAGGGACAATACCTATGCTTTTTAATGCATGGAGAGGGACCCCATTACAAATATTAACTACTAATCCAAAATGCATATTCAGAAACAAATCACAGTTTGAGAAGATTTGGAAATATAATTCTGGAATTTCACAACAATGGTGAGCAGATTTAGATTACAAAAAATGCCAAGATCATTGCATTCAAATTCGGATGCTTTTTTCCAGTGGAGCTTTGGGGGAAGGAGTGGAGGTGGAGGGGTAGTGTCTGTTACTGGCAGGTGCAAGATAAGCAAATAATCATCATTCCACTAAAGACTAGACCTAAAAATAAGAGGCAATTAATCAATCTATTCCTAACTCAGCCATTCCTTCTTAACACCTCTCCTGAATTTAGAGATTAAGTCCTTCCAACATCCAGGAGGGAGAAGCATAGAATGGTTTGAGTTGGAACGAACCTTAAAGATCCTTTAGTTCCAACCACCCTGCCAAGGCAGGGACACCTTCCACTAGTCCAGGTTGCTTAGAGCCCCAAGGAAAGGAAAGATCCTGGGAAACACAGTCACCTCTCTGACCTTCATGGATAAGAGCATAGTTCTATAGATCACATTTTTCTTGGGTTTCCATGTGCAAAAAGTCTGATTACTCTATTCCAGAGTCCTCACAATACTCACATTCTCATTTTGCTGCTATAAAGATGATAAAAGACCCATCTAAATGACCCCAGGAAAATAAATATATCAATAGTGACAACTCCTCTTTCCTGCAAGAGCCCAGCTTCATTCAAACGTAAGGGAACGTGACAAAATTTGATTTTTTAATAGCCCAGAGACCCGAGTAGGAAGAGCACCAAGTAGGGATGTGTGTCTTCAGGACTATTCACCACATGAAAAAAATTTCAACGAGTAAAGTTCAAAACTAAGAACAGATAGCCCTTTTCTGATTGTTTTGAAGCCAAAATCCCAACTGTCTTATGACCAATATTAATGATGTATGAGTATCATTCAATCTAATATCATTCCTTTCTCAGACACAAACATTAACAGACAATCAATGAGTTCTTCACAAAATAATTTTTTCAGTACAGAGAAAAGGCAGAGAGAATGGATATCACTAACCCATCATTATCACTCATATTCCTTGCACAGTTAATACTGTGCTTTCAGAGTTGACATTCAGCCATGCTTCTGAGGTTTCTACAATTTTCTCACTCTTTTTCTGCCTGGTCCTTGTGTTGCCACTTACTTGAGAACTGTTGTTTGATTAGTTGGCTCTACAGAATAAGTTATCAAATTCAACATGCCTAAAACCATCCAGGAGCACCAGGAAAAATGACAAGGTCCTTACCATTCACCTCTGGCAGGAATTTCAACCTTAGCTTTTTTCAGGCTCTCATCTCCTTAGCCAATTGGCCACTGGAAGAAGCAAACATTCAATAGAACATCAAAAATATATATGTGAATTTGCAAATCATCTTGCTAAGAAGGTAAAAGCTAAAAATCTCAAGTGCTTTTCTGTTTGATCACGTTGTGCCTTTCTTTACTGCCGCACAGATCTGGGGCTTGGGAGAGCAGATGGAGCAAAAGATGAATCACAGCTTAGAATCACAGTATTTTGTTCTTTAATTTTTCTTCTTAATGTAAAGATGATTGTATATTAGGAGCCAGTGACATAATTAGTGAAAATCACATCAATTCAATCAATATCCATTTGTACTATACCCCACATTCCCTTATGGCATCCTTATTGTATGCTTATTTCTATAATTCAAGGAAAAGAACAAGCTAGATTCTCCTACATGAGAAGGTTTGAAGCTGGTGGATTTACACACAATGCTAGGTGTTACTCAGCACCAAAAACAAGGGGAAGGAGTAAACTGAGGCCTTCTCTCAGTTTTCAAAAGCAGTCTCATCTCAGGGTGACCATTATGGACTTTACCAGCAAGATATTGCAGTCTTAAGAATTTATGCAAAATCTTTTATGAGAAATCTCCAAATGTCTTGCAAATATTTATTCTTTAAATTCCATTGAACTCAGTGACATTGGATTATCAACATTTCAGAAACAGGCAAGCTGAAATATGTTAAGTGACCTGCCTAAAGTTACAGTAGAAGACAGAGGTTCATTTACTAGCATATTTTAAATATCCTCCCCTTCTCTGGTCACAGCAGTGCATTTTCTTAATCCACTTGCAGTTTTGGTGATGAGGTAGTTCATGGTTCAATGAACATACAATATCAGAGTATTAAAGAAAAAATGGCCTGAGATACTGTGTAAGTCTGTTATATGAAACCTGCTCAAGTTAACATCAGTCCAGTCATAAAAAATTGTTTGTGACAACCTGATACTAGTAGAAAGACTGATATTCAGTGTCAGTTAATTTTTGGCAGAAGCCTTCAGTCCCATGCTAAAATTTCAGGTATCTGCAGAAAGAAAGAGTTAAAACCATCTCAGTTTCTACATATTCTTCAGATCAACACACTTGCAAATGGTAAAAAGAGAAACCACAGCAAATGCCATGTGTTTTAGAAACCTCAGAAGCTTTTTTCTACATGCTTTGTGTACACCCAGACACTCACTGAATCTGGAGCATCAGAAAGAATTCACTCAGGGTGTTGTCTTGTTGATTTCTATCAGTAACCAAGGAAAGCAATTTTCCAGGGAAGATACATGAAAGACCCATACATTTCTTACCAATATTTGACTGAGGACAGAATTGTGGAAACAGAAACAATGGGAAGCATCCTCTTATACTGACCACTGAGACAAGAAAGTGGCAGCCAGTCTCTCAGCATAATCAGATCATCACTCTGCTCTGCAGCGTGGCCTGCCTTTGTTTCCTTCATTTGCTTGTTCATTAGTTATCTGTGCTGAAAATCAAAGCTTAATGGCTGACACCCATTTCTAATGAATCCATGTGACAGACATAAGGGTCACGATCTTTACTGCCATCCCAATGTATGCAAACATTGCTTTTGTTCAACTGCCCTTTCCACATCACTTGACCAAATTGGATAGGTTTTTTGTGGATCATATGCCCGACCAATCTATAAACATCAGCTCTTTCAGACCTAGAGGGTTTCATTGTATTGCACATAGCCATTTACTCCCCCCCGCCCTCGCCACTAGTAATAATGATCTGCTTTCTTTAAATAAATAAAGAAAGAAAGAAAGAGAGTAAAATAAATCTAGTAAGAGTTTTAAAGATGGTAGAGTTGCTTTTGGTCTACTTCTGTAAATTATTATGCTGCAGCTACAAGGAGAACATAAGCCATTATGACCTGCAGAGTTTCTCCAGGGATACAGTACAAAAGTGCTCTATCAGAAATGCAATCAATTCCAGAGATGACTGCTTCCTGCACGCTTCCAAGCTGCTGCTTTATAAAACAGCTCCCCATAAAAGGAGCAGGAAATGCATGACATCGTTTAGCAACCGGTCATTAGAATTTAATGGAAGAGGATTAAAATACAAAAATGCCATGCTTATAGACCTTTCCATACATTACCACAGCCTCTGAGAGAAGGAATTCATGACATATTGGTAGAGCCTTAACCCTTTCCTATACCTTCAGAGAAGGAAACATCTCACAATGAAATGAAACTCTGTCTTATTAGGATAAGTCAAATAAAAAGGAAACCTCTGAATGAAATCGCAGTCAGATGTTAGGTTTCTCCATTTTTATACCATCTCTCAATCTAAAAACCCGGGAAGAAATGGAAAGATGTTTCCTCATCTTGATTTCTCCTTAACTGTCATTCCTCAGGTGCTGTACCATGGTATTTCTTGTGTTTTAGCGGTTGTCTCATTTCTAGCCACTTGCATTGAAGTGTGTGTGCACTCTCTCTTGCATGCACACAAAGTACACTGAGAACAAACCAAATAACCTCTGAAATTATGTCCCTACTGATTTACTGTGAAGACATTTTTCATGCTGAAAACACCTGGTGCACTGTATCATGTGCATTGATAAATCTCTGGCACAGCTTTTTCTTAGAGCAAAGCAAGTGTTTACAGCTAAATGAGCAGAATGCTGGTGATGAAGTCATTCTTACCATAAACAAAAGATAACTTGAACAGCAGGAATATGTCAACCTCTTGAGGCTCAAATCTCTCTAAATCAGCCCCAGAAGGTTCTATGAGTCTTTCTCCCCTCTGCAAATTTTAAAACTCACAACTGCATGGAGCTGATAACCAATGTCTATATAAATGCTTTCCCCACTATATATTAAATTGCAGCTAAAAATAAGTTACAGACCATCTATCTTTAAAAAGCATATTACTTATCTCTTCATGATTACATATCTCTTAAATGACAAGTCTTTTCATTGAACTAAGCCAGAGGCCAGAGTAGAGGTATGTTTCTCTTTGGCAACTTTTCTGTCTCTCATGGTGCTTTGCTCTCCAGTTAAGCACAGATCACAATACACAAGCAACTGGGAGTCAGAGCACTGCCCAGCACCCAAATGACCTGGTGCACAACAGAGACAGGCAGTCACATCTTGCCAGCCCGTAGTCTGAGATCATTGCCAGCAGAGTGCAGTTACAGGAATTCAGGTACTCAACTGGTAAGAAAAAACATCTCATAATACCATGAGAAGTGTTGAGTCATAAGGTTTGTCTGATTCACATTAAATATTTACTGTTATTAGTTAGTTTAGTCATTCAGCTGTAATAAAAAGTATTCCCTGCAGCCATGCCACCCCAGGCTGTGACCCAGCCATGCTCCATACCCAAGGTAATGCCAGGAAACTCTGTCCCCAGCAATCTCCAAAGCAGGGTGGCAAGGACAGGTGTCCAACACTGGGAACAGCTGCCGCTCCATAACCAACACCTCATCCAAGAAGAGAAGTTAGTAAAAGGGGTAGCTGAAAGCAAAGCTGCTTTCTCCCAAAGCACAGAACCATCACTCTAAACTAATCGCTCTTTATTTGACAATCCTCTTACGGCTTTGGCACAACATCACCTAACTTACCATCTCTCTAAGGAGGATGCTTCAAAACTTCTTCTACTATTACAATCAGGCTTTGCATTCCTTGTGTCATAAATGCCAAATATAGTGTTGCTGTTTGCTGCTAAAAATTGTCACATTCAACCCAAAGGTGGATTTATTTCATTACTATACAAAGGCATTCATAAATATAAGAAAGAAAAATGTTCTTTATGCCAAAAAATGACCTGAGGTCTCCTCAGCTATTTCCCCTCCTCTTTTCCAAATGCATATTTAACACACCCAGCTTTTTTATACACCTGTGAAATTATGCAATGTTGAAACAATAAAGCTTAAATCAAAACGAACATAAAATATCAATAAGAAATTGTGGCTGCTTCAAATGAATACCCTTTATTTTTGCATTCATCTAGAGTTTAGGTAGGCTGCGATGCTGAAAATCATCTAAATGACTCATTTAAAACTTCCTTAGAAAAACACACTCTGATTTAACATGCACAGGCTTTTGAGAAATATTACTAATACAGAAATCGCCAGCACCAATTACAAAGGTAAAATTCAGATCTAATTGCCTATTCAAAGATCATTTTTACAGCACTTCTTATATAGAAAAGAAAGGTATATAGGGACAAAATATAACAGAAGAAAGAACATACCACTGCCTCAGAGCAAGGGCTTACCTTGATCAATGTTCCGTCTCTGTCTCTCTGTTTTCTCCTCTATTCCTCTCCTAATACTTATGAGTATCTCATTACTTTTCATACTGCTGCTGAACACTAAGGTGACAATTTCATAGTACTATCTATCTATAAGCTCCCCAAGGTCTTGTTCCTGGGTGGTAATGGTCTCTCAAAACACAACATTTTGTATTTGAAGTCAAAATTTCTTTTTCCTGGATGTATAGCTATGCATTCATCCATCTATCTTATTTTTGACACACACACGAAATCTAAGAATTGATAGAAACATTTCACACAGCACAAAAGTCAATTAATCAGCCTATTACATCTCACAACATTCTTCTGAGGTGTGCAGGCATTATTATATCCCCTTAAACACTGTTATAGCAATTTTCCAAGAGATAAACCCACTTGGACATGCAGACTCAAATGAGGAGGAGTTTTTCCATTAATGGAGGAATGAATTTCCCCTACATTTGCCCTATTTCTAACAGATAAAAAATTTGTCACAACTAGAAAGGAATCCTGGTAGAGCACCTTTCAGCACGGATCCTTGCAGCTAAGAGCTAATTTGGGACCACTATTATCACCTAAAGAACACATTATAACCTTGGGCTATCATGTCAGAAAAGAGCATCCAAAAATTAATTCTGCTTTTGAATTGTTTGACTGTTCCTCACCACTTGCCAGGAGTTACCTTTAGAAGGACATTCAGGTGCTCCAGGCACCAGCACTCTCTGATAATAATAAATCAAGTTCAAATAAGCACAGCTAAGCTCCCTCTTTTTCACACTGAGATATTAGAGGTTTCTAGGTCCTTATCAAGACCCTTCTGACAGCTAAATTGTTTGAATATTTCCTAAATTTAATACAAAGTTGTTGAATTTTATGAATTTTAATGCATAACACCAGATGATGAGCTCTAGAAAGAGAGTTCTTGAAAATGGAAAAAAATATACATTAAAGAGACATTGAAACTCAGATCTGCATTCTGGCAGGACATAACAGAGATCTTAGCCAGCCAATACACCAGACTTTTTATGGGAACTGCTTAACTAAAAAAAGCTCACATTTTAATTTCAGATTTTCAATTACTTGGTAAAAAAACTTGCTTTGTAGCTTTTTTATTTTCTTTCTTAAGGAAAGATTTTCAAATGTTGAGAGCTATGAATGTTCCAGAATCCACACAGAGACCTTAGAGAAGGAGCATATTAATTTGAAAATCACGAGGTCAAATATACTTAATTCATTCTATTATATAAAAACATCTTCATTGTATAATTTAGAGAGTATATATATATATATATATATATATATATGTATGTATGTATTGTATTAATGCCTTGTGGCTTTACAGTCTTGGCATGCCCTCAGGTTGCATTTAAAAAAAAAAAAAAAAAAGAAGAAGACTGGAGAGCTTTTTGAAAATTAAAGCTTAGATTTTACTAAACTCTGATTTAAGTCTTACAAATTAGCCTTTTGAGGCAATTGCCTTTGTGCTTGGTTTTTCCCAGGATAAGGAATCTTTTCTTTGTGTGATGAGGTTTGACCCAGGGCAGTGTGGGGGACTTAACATTAAGGTGCACAGGTCTAAAGCACAGTGTGGTTTTGGTGTTGCATATGTGAGCTTCCTTCCCTCTGTCACAGCCAAGTCTCTTTGCTTTTCAGTTAAAAGGCTTGTACCTTCACCTATAACGAAAAGACCCCACTTAAAACAAGACTGAACAGTCCCTTGATTTGCACGAAGGCAGAAACCCTTTGGGCATCGGTGAAATTCCTGAAGAAACCGAATTACCACAGAAATCAAAGCAATATTTCATTATCTGCTAAGCTCTTCCTGCCCAGGCCCCTCTGACATGTGCTGCCATAGGAGGGGGCTGAGTAGGACTAGCTGAGATCTGTTCAAGTGCTTTGCCCTGTGAACCATGCAGGGACATCATTGCAAGCTGCTAGTGCAGATGAAGTCACAGCAGGATGAAGAAAGCTAAGCCAGTACAGATTATATCTGTGATCATACCAAAAAGGGTTAGACACTGTGAAGGCACCTTTTTGTGAGGCTCAGGAATCATCCTCATCAGTAAGGCAATATCAATTCAACTATTGTATCCTGAGCCTAGGATGGTTATGACCTCAAATGTCCTCAAAAAATGTATGGAAAAGTTCTGAAGGCCCAAGTCTGCATCCATACCTGAAGGCTTTTCTTTGAAGAAGAAGCTAGGGAGGATATCCTTAGACAAGAATCTTCTCCAGAAACTCTGTCCTGTACAATGATTTCTGTTGATGTGTTCCATTACGAATCTCTCTTTTTCCCTAAGGAAGTGTGATTAATGTATTGCTAAGGCAGCACTTATTCAGGAAGGCCTCTCATGGCCTGAATTTTCTGTTGATTGAAGATACTTTGTAGCCTTAACTTTGAGACTAAAGTAGTGGTTAGAACAATTTAAATGGAAATATATTGGCTATTTTTGGTAGTCTGTAGGGATAATCCATTTAGCCCTTCATAGAACTACATATAGAGAATAAAAAAATTTTAGGAAATGTATTAATCAACAAGTATATGTGTGCCTGGATCTATTACCCACAGCTATAATTTATACCACTGGATATCCAAGCAAATAGTACCTGGATGAACTCCAGAGAATACATGGAATAAAACCATACATTCAAGTCAATATATGATGGAGAATCCCCTTAAAACATCACTGGCATGGAACTAAACCTGTTAAAAGAGGTTTTACTATATTCCATGGATGTGCTTTGAAGAAACTTCTGCTATATTCAATTACTGTTGATTCATTAGGTACATGAACTGTACAGCTCTAATTAAAAACCTTTTTCTTTTCTCCTTTAAAATCAGCAGGGAACCCTTAATAGATTTACTCTGAACTGGAAAAAAAAAAAAAAAAGTGATAAAAAGATTAATTAGAAAAATACTAACCCAAATTCTTTGAATCAATGTCTGAGAAACCATGGCTCTCCCTGAGATGAGATAGCAGATGATGTATCTTCCAAAATTCTTTGATTGCTTGTCTTCAGCATGAGCATCCCTTGGCATGTCCCATAGCAGGCAGTGCTTGCTCATACACATTGTCTTTTCCATCTCTAGAAAAGAAAGATCCCAGTGCTGGGAATCTCAAACAGAAATGAGGGATACAGAAAAGAAGGAATGGCTTTATTTGACTAACCTGGCTCCTGACACACTGAGTTAGAAAGCCTTTCTCAGGTCAGGGGAAGGGCTGACAAAACACAGTGCTCAGAATAGGTCTGGCAAGGGGGGTTCTGCTGCCAAGATGCATTGCAAAAGCTGGGAAAAAACTTGTGGATTGTGCTGAGCTTTCATTGCTCTGTGAATGAAATCCAGCCTTTAGTGGTGACCCAGTGGCCAGACTGTGTAAACCCATATGCCTTTCTTTGGATAATGTTCTTTATCCTCTGGCCCTGTCCCACAGCATTTAAGAATTTAGATAGTTGTCCAGATATTACTGCATCAGCCAAGGCTTTGCCAGCTGGAGTGAAACAAAAATACTCCAAACCTACCCTGGGAAAGGGAAATATCTCTTTCTAGGTAACTTGCTACTTCATGCTTAAAAGCCTGTCACCTATGCTATTTAGGCTTTGATAGTCACTCATAGAAATAATAAATAGTCAGAGGTATTTTAAATACTTTATACCTGTTGACTGCCTCAAAAATCAGCTAATCTGAGACAGTAACAGTCACCTCATCCTTCCAGTGCTTTCCCATGCATTAGTGAGTGGTTAGACTTCCTCAGGACAAATGAACATCCTAAACATTGCCAGTACTCTCCAAAGCAATAATGCATGTAGGCCTTTAGTTGCAATTTTATGCAGCTACCAGGTGGGTTGGGGCCCCATTTGTGGTAATTCACCTGGTCAGGATTGAAAGATGTTTGTTACCATAGGAACGCACTGCTTCAACATAGACTCCTACAACCTCCCTGCTGTTGCATTTCTTGCTGAGATGAAGGCAGGTTCAGGCTGGATTAGGACTGTGGTGGGTAGGGCAGGCACAGCCCCTGTGCCCCATTCAACCCAGTGTAACAGGCAGCTGACAAAACATCAGCCCTTGCCCCAGTGATGCTGCAGCCAGGCTCCAGCTCCCCCAGCCCTGCCCTGCCCTGCCCAGCCACTGAAACAGATTTTTGAAAGATCTGTTGGCATTCAATGGCAACAGGACTCTTGGTTACCTCCTGAAGATACTTTTATGGAACAGAAAATTCCATATCTGATCTCTTTTAATCAACCTATAAAGTCCTACAGTGCATGCACCTACATACAAATTACTGTAGTCAGTGGACTTTTCAAAAGGATTTCCTAGACTCAGTTGACTTTACATAATCATTTCCAATACGGATCTTCTCTTCTGCTAATTTTTTTTTCCACAGTTTCTTCCTCCTGTGTGATGGAAACAAGGTATTTGTCAATGAGTAAGGACAAGTGGGTTATATGGGTTATATGTGGGTTATATCCAATGCTACAATTGTGACAAGTTGCAGCTTCATCAAATTCCTCCCACAGTGGCTACTTCTGCTCAGCCTCCACCAAGAATCCAGACCAACCTGCAGGTACCTTTACATATGAATAAACTTTCACCAGAGGCTGCTGCTTTAATGAACTCTATGTGCAATTCAGACAAATACTGGTCTACCATCAGTTTTTTCCACTTAAATATGTTTTAGCCTGTCAAGTGAACAAAAAGAGGAAGCCATTACTTTTGCAAAGGTAACAAGAAAAATGTCAGGAGCTCCATTATTTAAAACTGAGTTGGGCAGGGTAGACAATAATGTATGGTAGAGACCAATTCAGCAAGGAATGGACTAAACAATTCACTGAACTCCATTTCCTCAGCAATTTATTGACTTTCATTTCATTTTCCTGCATCAATAAGTTTGGTTATTAAGGCACAGACCCTTGCCATTCCTCTGAAAGGCTTCAGCACTGCTTTATGTAGCAATTTTACTTTCCAACACTAAAAGAATGCTATTTTCTTCATGATGAGGATATGTTCAATCGAACTTAAAACATATGTGAACAGTAATTTAAACAATGCCAAAAACCCTGCTCTCCGGTTCCATCTTCAAGAAGTCCCTATGGTCACATGCTATATTCAGGTGCTGGGGGGAGAGGACACGCTTTTCAAAGGAGCTCTGAAGGCCAAGAATTTCATTTTCATATAGCTCATTTTCATAGTCTGAACAGCTTCAATAGAAGCTGGCTAAATCACTGCACAATTATTTGAAAACTCAGTGTTTGGCTTCTATCATTACTTTATGGGGTTATAGAAAAAGCCTTAAAATTATGCATGGTCCAAAGGAGACATTTAATCTTAAGGAGTGTCATTTCTGCTAATTGCTAAAGCCAAAAGGAAGTCTGTCAAAGGCTAATAATTCCCTAGCATCTTCTGAAACGTGAGCATACATTATCAAATAAGATTACACATTACATTCGTCCTTTAGAGGGCATTCTGTGAATAAGGAATATGCTCTGGGTAACACTGAGGTTCAGATCTACTCTGGTGTATATTTCCATATTTGCACTTCAGCTAATGAAAATGTATGAGTTACACTGCATGCAGACATTGCTCTTTGCCTTTAAATGTTTATTCTTAAAGCCTGAACTGCCCTAAATCTTTACAAATGGATCTACATGTCTTCTGAATAGATTTCACACGTAGCTTACAAGTGTTATTTTCTGGTTTATTCTTGCCTATATATCTCCCTTGGCTGATAAAGAAGCAGAATCAGTCAAAAGGAATGGTTGTTGCCCACTGTCCCACAGGCTTCACTGGTAGGAATTGTTTCGTATCTGACTTCTCTCTTACTAGGTCTAGTGGCGTAGCTATTTTAAATTAGGAGTTCAAGACACAAAATGGTCTGTCAGCTATGTGCAAGCTAATTAATTCTAAGCGTATTATCAGACTGTCACTCCATAAGAATAAAAAAGTTATTTTGAAATAATAGTGTAGTATGATGTGTAACTAATAACCACTAGTGTCTAGTTCATTGACAAGAACTAATATTATTGGCAAATAATGGAAAAAATATCAGCAGGTCTATAGCACCTTACTAAATCTAGTACTTAGTCCTTCAGTAGAGGTGACTTTTGGCATGGATTTCCTGAAAGCTTTCCAGAGTGGTGATTTTATTTACATGGTTTTGGAAACCAGAATTGTAAAGACAATTGGACTGGAAGAAAGATGCATTGATGTAAAACATGAAATATGAGATAAAATTTTAAAGAATCTTGGATTAGAGAAATGTAAGGACACTTAAAGAAGAAAATCTAAAATATATTGTGAGAATGTAAACTAACAAGAGTGGAAATGTCTTCTTTATTGAATGAAAGGTATAGAACAGGAAAGGTATGGAAAGATGGGGTTGCGTACCAGGAAAGACAGAAAGACCATAGAACAAAAAATCCCAAAGGCTCTCCAGCAAACCTGCAGCCTCAAAGCAGGACACAGATGTTGCATGCAGTCATTTAAAACAGGCACGGACAAATGGAGGGAACACACTTCCAAGAGGAAAATCCAGAATATACTTTGCCTTATATCTCATTAATGTGTTTAAACCTGTGAAAAGAAATGTGTTCTTTGGGGTTTATTTGAATGTCTAAGGTTGATCTTAAGCATGTGCCACTGGGTTGACAGATGGCATTAAATATGAGATTAGAGGGGAGTTTCTTTAGAAACTCCCATCTGAATTTCTGTCCAAAGTCTGAAGAGCTGCATAATTCTGAGAGGTTGGGCTGATGGATCAAAATGTGTAAAATTACCCATAACATTGAGTCTTCCCTATGCAGTGGTGACTTTCAGTATGACAAAGGGGAATAAAAGAGTTGAACTTCTGCATAACTTCTGGGACTCAGAAAAGGCTGCACTGTCATTTGCACCTTGAAATGAAACTCAAAGCCAGTTATTCACAGAATCAGCAGCTCTATTTTTCCTGATCATTGTAATTGTGCACTGCACTCAGAAGCATAGAAGACTTCTTTGCAGTATATTATTTTCACTGAAAATATTTGCCAGATAAAAAAGACAGATTGAATGAGAATAAGTGCCACTTTTTCTTGCAATAAAAGCCTTGAATTTTTGCGTCTCTTGGAATTTTCAGTGCTCGGCAGTTTTGACTCTTACTTCTGAGCATATTCTTAACAGATCTTTCACTGATTCCATTTTCTGCAATTTTTTAAGATCAAATATTTCTAGTGAGGACAACTTTAAAATGCACACTGTTGCTCTACAATGTTAGCCTGATGTCTAAGGGTCTGAGGTATCCAGGTTCCCTCAAACATAATTACTTTCCTAAAATCTCAAAGAGCATCACAAGAAGTAATGCAATAAGCAGTTTCTAATAATGCACTTGTCGCATTAATAATTATTTTTTTCCTTAAAAAAAAAGGAAGAGTATTAATTTTCTACCTCTCCTAAGAATCCAGTTGATAAACTAGGAAGGATAAAAAAAAAAGATTTATAGGGTTAAAAGATGAGCATCATGCAAAGAAGGAATAATCAAAAATGTGTGTATTCAGTAGGACCAAGACAAATTCCGTGCCCTTCATGACCTAAGAAAAATTAATTCAAAATTCAAATTTGATTATGTGTATGTATGTGTATTCATTTCTGTGTTTGTGTGTGTGTGAGGCCAGCCATGTCTCTCCCATTTACTCCACATCTGATTTCTGGTCTCTGAGTTTCTATTTATCATTACATACAATGGCTGAGCCTTACTTTGAGATTCTTGATAAATGCCATCTATTGCTATCCAGTTACGTCTGTGTTGGTTAAATGTTAAAATGTGCAAGCCACTAACCTCTTGGCTAAGCACGTGTGTGGTTCCTCAGACTGGCTGCGTACCTTTCAGTAACATAAAAGGGAAACTATGTCAGCTTAATGTATGTTTCATTGTGCGCATATGCAAACCTCTCCTGGAAACCAACTACAAAACAGAGTTGTTTTGTTGGGAGTTTTGTAATTTCTTTTTATTATAAACTTAGCTGAAGTATGTCAAAGTTCTGAGAGTAGATATAGACCCCCTAACATCAGAAAGAAGGCAGGTCTGAGTGTGCAGAAATGGCTAGTCTGTTTTCAGTAGCAGAGCAGTGCAAAACCAACCCAAATAGACACATCCACCACCTCAGGGAACCCCCTAAACCTCACCAGCAGCAGCTGAAGCAACAGTCCACCTGCCTGATCAAACCATGTAAGAGGGTGAACATTTAAACAGTTTGTTTGACTTGACACAGGACAACTGATAAACTCAGTAAGCAACAAGCATCAGACTTTTCTAAGTGACAGATGTTGGTTGCACCAAATTCTTACGCAAGAACTTACTCAACCAGGAGAAGAAACTCAGTACAAAGACAGAAAACACTTATCTCTGTTTCCAAAATGCAGGAATGCAACTTAAAACTTTAAAGGGACATCTTTTGAAGAACATAGATTATTTACTTATAAATAATATTTGCAGCTGCCTTCAGTCTTTGACAAAACATCAAACTTTTACCTTCTCAGTCTGTAGCAGAACACAATTGCAATAGCAGGAAATAGATAAGACAAAGTAGTCAAAGAAAAGATAAAAATGTGTGTTAAGAATAACAATTAAACACATACTTTACTCAGTGCATATGAGAAAGTTGTTTTGAGATCTCTTAAAGGTCTAAAAATCTTTAACTCCGCTCTATACTAGACAGTAGAGTATACAAATTACAGCTTTTACCTGTGATCTTACCTTCTCTTTGTCTTGAAACAAGCTGAGATTTAATCCCTCTCAGACTCCTTTTTCTCAGACATTGTTGATTGGACTGAAATCACATGAAAGCCAATGAAAATGTGAATTTGACCTCCCTTTCATTAGAACTACCACCAAATGACTCCATCTTAATGTCCACAGTCCTGAGCTAGTCCATAGTAAAGCTCCCTCCTGTTAGTAGTGATCTCATAACTGCTGAGGAACACAGGTTATGAGAAAGCTCAAATCTGTGGTAAGAAAAAGTATCTGAGACCTACTGTATGGCTGTCATAGGGAATTGGCAGTGGTGTCTTGATCTAAACCTAGTGTTACAGAGAGTTGTGGGTGTGTTCCCAGTACCCGATACTCGATGCAGCAAGTTTTGCTTTTTGGGAAACTAGAATATATGAAGTCTGTGCTTGCATTTGCCAGCCTGGAGACGTCTGGCAAGTCAACTTTATTCCTTACCACTACTTCAGATGCAGTCCAGGTTTAGCCCAGGCTCACTTTAAATTTAATTAGAATTCCTGTAACATTAAGATACTGCCACAGGTGGTGGTTACAGAGTGGTATGGAACCAGCCTTTGCAAATACTTCTCTCTCATTGTGCTTAGAAAGGGATGGCTGTAATGCTAAAATCACAGAATCACCAGTATGCTGAATTGGAAGGGACCCACAAGGATCATCTATTCCAGTACCCAAATACCCTCTGGATGAAGAACCTTTTTCTAATATCAAACCCAAACTTCCCCTGAGACAACTTCAGGCCATTCCCTTGCATCCTGTCACTGGTCACCACAGAGAAGAGATCAGTGTCTCCTTCTCACGAGGAAGTTGTAGACTGTGATGAGGTGACCCCTCAGTCTGCTCTTCTCCTAGCAAAAGCCCCAGAAACCAAAGTTAAACAATGCAAGTCTGTCCTCTGGTTTCATAGCAGCTGCAAGTACTTAACTGCATCTCTAGCAGCATTCCTGATGACAATACTCCGAACACAGGACAGCCTGACTGGCTAAAGGCTCTGTTTCCAGTTCAAATTAAAGATTAGGCACAGATCCCGTGAAGCCCTTCTCTGTACTCCCCTTTAACAACCTACAGAGAGGCGCTGGCCTGTGTATTTTTAAAAAAGGTCACCCAGCCCCCCTCATCAGAGCAGCATGCTAACGAAAAATAAGTGAGTAAAGAAGGAGAATTCGCTCAAGAATTTTCCTAGATTGTTAAAAACAGTGGGAAATGCTGCTTCAGATAGATACTCTGACAAGGAAAACCACTTATGCAAAACCATCAGAATTTCCTAGGGAAAATGTAATGTTCTGCTAGGAAAAAGAGATGCAATTTTCTGTCAAGAAAATAAAAATGCTACTTTTGTGATTGCCCACCTGGAGGAACTCTACCCATTAAACTCATTACTCACTGGAAGAAAGCAAATAGGTAAAAGCAATCCCTCAGGACACCACTACTTTCTGCAGATATTGATGTCTCCCACACAGAAACTGGTTAGGGCCCTAGGTTTTCTTTCACATTTTTTCCAATTTCCTTTGGTTTTTAAATTATTATCAATTCTGTTTCAGATAAAAATTTTCTACATGCACAGGTAACATTAAAATCCATCCTGAGTCAGTACAGCAACATCTTGCAGGAGAATAGCTTTTAGGAAAGAATCTACTATTACAGAAAGCGTAGTAAATGAATCATAGAATCATAGAATCATAGAATAGATTGGGTTGGAAAAGACCTCCAAGATCATCAAGTCCAACCCCTGATCCAACTCCAATTACTATATCATGGCACTAAGGGCCACATCCAATCTCTGCTTGAAAACTTCCAGGGATGGTGAATCCACCACCTCTCTGGGTAGGCTGTTCCAATGCTTGATTACCCTCTCTGTAAAGAATTTCTTCCTAACATCTAACCTAAACCTCCCCTGGCAGAGCTTGAGCCCATGTCCCCTTGTCCTGTTGTCGGTTGCCTGGGAGAAGAGACCAACCCCCACCTGGCTATAACCTCCCTTCAGGTAGTTGAAGAGAGTGATGAGGTCACCTCTAAGCCTTCTCTTCTCCAG
>NW_020955571.1:205985-209034 GCF_003031625.1 Empidonax traillii
CATCCTGGTAGGGCGGTCTGTAACAGACACCTATGATGATGTCGGCCTTGTTGGTCTTCCCCCTGATTCTGACCCACAGGCACTCGACATTATCATTGCTGACCTGAATTTCAACAGAGTCAAGAGACTCCCTAACATATAAAGCCACCCCTCCACCTCTCCTACCCTGCCTGTTCTTTCTGAAGAACTGAGTTTTTACTGAATGTCTTACAGAGTCTGCTCAAAAGTCCCTGGTTACTGGGCAATTCACAGATGACATTCTTTCCACCCACATGGATTTGCACCAATGTGGAAAGTTAATTTTCATGTAAATTGCACAGGAAATGGAATGTCACCCCTGAAGCCAAGAAGGAGGTAAGTAAAAGAAAATGCAGATGAAAGGTATCATCTGAGTGAAAGTACAGGGCAGAAACTAAGTAGGATGTTGTAGTTCATAAAAATGCCCTGGAAATCACGAGACTTATCTCTCCCTTACAGTATTTCTCTTCTAGGCCAACATCAAGGTCCAGATTTCAGTCCCCGTAATTTACCTTCTTCCAAGAGCAAAGCCCCTTTTCCCGAGCACTTATTTTGATTCCTTTGCACATATTTGTGAATGGGACGTTATATAACTAACAAAAGTGTAGTAGAATGTAGCATATTTTCTGTTTCTTCTACAGCAAAATGATGACATAATTGGTGTAAGAAAACCTTGCTGTCCATGACCTTAAACACTTAGCCTTTGAAATTAAATTCAAAGAGAAGGAAAGTAGGTTATGATGCTTATCCTTTTCAACTTTGTACACCCAGGACAAAAATGTATCCCAGCACAGCTTGCAGAAGATGTCATACTGTAATTTAAGAGGCAAAATCTCTACTTCCAAGATGCTAAAACTTGGTGTTTTGAATGTAGAAAGAAATAATTATAGTGAGAGTCCCAGACACCAGTATATATGCAATCAAAGCTACCTCTGAAGAAAGAATTAAGACAAATGGCAAAGTGAGAGCTCTGCAAGGCAAGAGGAGGAACTGGGAGTAAGGGAATTAAGAAGTAGCAAATAGCAAACATCTGCAAGAAAACTGCTGATTTGGGGATGAGCAACCTCTCTTGATAAGCCAGATGGTTCATTAGCAAAAATCATGAGTGGATGCCAAAGCAGTTTTAACTCTGCAGTGACCAACACCTGTACCTATTGCATTACAGAGACAGGGCACCCCAGAGCTGTGTCATATAGTTTTGTTAATATTAAGGCCTGCAATACTGGACAACTGCAAATTCTAGCCTGTAAATAGGCCCACCTGACGTGCATTGAGCCTGGGAGATAAGGCAGCAGATTATTTTTAAAGGTACAATAGACGTGTTGCTTTGTAGAAACATATTACTGCCCTTTGCTAATACCTGTCCTTTTATGACCTCTTCTCACCACCCACCACGTTCCAGGTAAAATATGGGTTTTGCACAATGTCCAGTTTGTTTAATTTTCATTTCTCAAGGCATCAGACATTCTCTTTCCATCTGTGCCTTTACCTTTCTCCGTGACACTGATATTAGCTATGCATAATGCTTGGTTATTCTTGTGCCCAAGGCAGAGACTTATTTTTAGCTTTGTAAATATAATACATGCTGTGTTCAAATTTCCAGTTGCTCTTTGCTCTCACATTAGTCTCAACTGTGGGTGAATGAGTATGTTTGAAAATAAGGTTCATACAAATTGGGCACATATTTGGGCATCAACTTTACAGAAAGCATAGAGTAGATAGAGAGATTACTGCCCTCTTTCACCTCAAAAACATCAGCGTTGTAGACTGCCCATTAAAGAAAGCTCTGAGAACACCTGGGCTTTGTATCTCCAGGACCACCCCAGTGGAAATCAGAGGATACTTCATGCCACGGTCACTAATTCTGTGAAATAAATCTGTATTTGTACCTTCTCAAGGACAGATTGCAATGAAAAGGAAGAGAGCTGTAGAGTGAAGGACAATGCCAGTAATTTGTAGGTACAACCCTTTATCCAGGATAATGGGGTACATAGTATCCATCAAAGACAAATAAGTCCTTAGTGTACACTGATTCAGTCTTGTAATTTCCCAACCAGCTGACAAGGAAACCCTTTCAGTGGCTAAAGATGCTTTCTCCCATGCTGATAGCTTTGTGCTTAAGGCTAATATTATATTTTAAAAGATACTTAACATCATATCAATATAATGCAGTTGCTTCACCTTGCTGGAGGCATCTGTCTGGAATAGAAATAGCTTTGAGAATGTGGCACCATCAGCAGTCTTGCTGTTCTCTTCCTTTATTCAACACTTCCAAGAACCTAGATACAAACCACCCAACACATCTAGCCAAGCACACATCTGTCTTGTTTGCCCATTTGTGATAACGTCTCCATTGCATCTGGACATTATTCCATCATGTGTTTTATGTGCCTTCTGCATAGAAGCCCAAATGACAAAACTCACATTCTGCACACATTACCCAGGGATCGCTCTCAATCTTTCATCCTAACCAAATTTCAAAATCAGGAAAAAAAAAAAAAATTTAACACATGTATCTGATCTTCCCATTGTCCACTGAAAATCACAGTGT
The DNA here is from genome assembly GCF_003031625.1 of Empidonax traillii. Taxonomy (NCBI): domain Eukaryota; kingdom Metazoa; phylum Chordata; class Aves; order Passeriformes; family Tyrannidae; genus Empidonax; species Empidonax traillii. The sequence goes on from NW_020955571.1 coordinate 208,555, forward strand.
CATTTGAATATGTCTTTATACACTCCCAATAGGGCCAAAGAAACCAAATGCTGAAAAACAACTATATTCAATGACCAGTTGGCATTATTCTGAATTACAGGTGTGGAAAGGCCAAATTTCCTACTGCCTTACCTTCACCTTTCTGGTCAGAGGGATACACTAGCATTCCTTGATTAAAAGCAGTGTTAGATACAGACGTGTAAAATTCAAAAATGTAACACTTTAAAAAATATGTCTTAAAATTGGACTCATCTTTGCCTACCAGAAAGCTACCTGGGTTATGACATCACTACCTGTCTTTCCCTCAGGATATAGGATTCCTTTGGCCTTTTTTATTTTTAAATCTCATTCAGCTCTTTTTTTCCCGAGCTACTTCTCTGGGTTTTGACCTTAATTCAAGGACCTTTTCCTCTTTTTTTTTTTTTTTTTTTTTTTTTTTTTTTTTTTTTTTTTTTTTTTTTTTTTTTTTTTTTTTTTTTT